>NW_027494180.1:0-274168 GCF_021521415.1 Bidens hawaiensis
TTTTTATATGTATTGATAACTTTTACTAAACGCCCTGCTTGAGGTGCGCGCATATTATGTATATATGTGTAAACCCTCGGGTGGGCAAAAGTGAAATTGCACTAATTTTGACGTTATTTTACTAATCTCGTGAAAATAACGTTAAAAGTGGCGGAAGGTTAATCAGGCATCATGTGGTGGCGTTGATAGCCGAAAGACGAGGGTACATGCACCAATCAGCCGGTATCCCGATGATTGAGTGCTATGTGCTTTATGTCCAAGGCTTGATGCAAAACTACTATCGAGCCGGGGGTCTCACCGGAAGCAGCCTCTCTATCCTTATGGGGTAGAGGTAAGGCTGTCTACATCTTACCCTCCTCAGACCCTAACATAGCTTTGCTATTGGTGGGATATACTGAGTACGATGATGATGATGATGATGATAACTTTTACTAAATTGACATAATTCAGCACTCAATAAGAATAGTAGATTGATTATGACGCATACATGTACTCTTTCTTTCAGATTTAATAATTATTCGCCTTTTTTTTGTCATATGTTAGATGATAGTGAAATTCATTGTGTTTATTCATTGTCACAAACTTGCATCAATTAGAATTTCGGGTCAAACTAATATAGAAACTGTGTTGTTTTGATCTCTAAAATACACTGGTGTCATGGGGAGTTGTGTTTCCTTGATGATATTATTTTGTATTCATGAAGCAAAATTCATATCTTCTCGGAAGAGTATCTTGGTGGTGATGATATTGTGTTGTTTGTTATAGGCACAACACTCATTTAAAAAAAAAGACTTACAAGTTAATGCCATAAAGTATATTTGACTAATATAAATTATAGGAAAATGGTTGTAATTACGGGTGTTGCAAACCGATTTTATACAAAATCATTATAAGGTGTAAGATTATGAGTAGGGTGTTCGAAATGCTAATTTATTTCCTTTTAAGTTGGTTGTTTATTATTATTATGATTTGTTTGTGTTCTATTTTTTATACAGGAATCTCAAAATTGTTTAAATACATATGGGAGGATAACAGTTTGGTTTTCAGTGAGATACTTATTTGTTGTGAATAAAATCTTTGCAACAGTTTTTTTTACTCTGATTTGTGTAATGGGTCACAACAAGTTTCATTTAAAACATGCCAACTTTTAGTATCACTTGGAACATTTCAGGAAAGTTTAGCTTGTATTCGACCCTTTAAGTAAATGGGTCAAATTTGCCACTTGTGTTCTCTTATAACTGGCAAAATGGACGGGTCGTGTCAGTCGGCGCACCGTATAAGGACCGGTTTGGTCGGTACAAGTTAGAGTCAGAACTGATTACTTTTGGTTCCGAACATGTTTTCTTTACACTATTTTTATATTTACACACAAATATAAAGCTCACTACAACTGTTTAATTTTTTGTATGTTGTTGGAATTGAGTAAGATGTGTTAATAAGATGACAGGTTTGAAACTGAAAAAATTGTGATAAAATGCCTATAACTTTATTAATTTTACAATTTCTTTGCCGATATTACCAAATATACAGTTGCTCTTGCTTATAATTTTATAATCTAAGGCATGAATTAGGAAAAAGTCATGAAGTAAGCCACACAAGTTTATTTTGTTGGTTATGGATGGTTAATATTTAATATCATTAAATCTTCAATTTAAATCCTTTGGTATTTGTTGTACCGATAAAAACTCTTACGACTGTTAATTCAGTAGTAATATATGATGAAACAAACACAACAATATAATTAGATTTTTTTTTTTTTTTTTTACAATTTTCAGCTCTTATAACTTTTCAAAAGTTTTGATGTGTGTTTTTGTACATGATTATTGCAACTTGAAGAACCGAAATCATATACTAAGATAATGAACGCGATTTAATTTTTAAAACCCGTGTAATACACGGGTTTATAACCTAGTAGAATATATACAAATACATAACAAACTATGCACTATATTAGGAAATACAACTCACAATTTAGTAATAATTAAATACAATAATAACTGTATATATTTAACAAGAATGTATTGGTCTATTATAAAGGTGTGTGACTGTGGGTTTGACTTACTTTGTTTTAAACTAGTCATTCAAAAGTTCCTCAAGGCGATACCTATAGCTTGTTAATCACAATTAATTATTCAAATAATCAATTTAATATGAATTCAAAGATTGTTTGTTAACCAATCATATTATAAATTACTACAAGTCTAGTAGTCTACAACAGATTATGAGCATTATATATAAAAATTTTGTATATATAGAGAGAGATGCATTGTTCTTTCCCCTAATTATATTAGTCTGGTTAGACTGGTTTTTTGTAAATCTTAATTGTTGACAATTTTAGTTGGAGTATATAAGATTACTAGTTTGAGACCCGTGTGTTACACGGGCAATAAATGAAAATTTAAATATTTAAACATTAAGCAAAATACAATCAAGAACACATTTGTCATATATTGTTAATATAATTACAAATTACATTAAAATTTCAAGAATTACAAAAAAAAAAAAAAAACATTACACAAGTATTTTATAAATAAGAAAAAATTTCCTTGTACAAAACATTTGTTGTTGTATTGGTCAGATTACCTTGTTTATCAAGAATCAGAATCTTTAGCCCACTCCTGTTTGTAACTCTTGACACTGCGACGTATAGTTGTCCATGTGAGAACACGGGTTCTTTTAAGTACAAACCTACCCTTGATAACGATTGACCTTGGCTTTTGTTTATCGTCATCGCAAAACATACTGCAAGGGGAAATTGTCGTCTTTGAAACTTGTAGGCTATTTTGTTGTCTAATGGAGTCAGTGGCGATCTATGAATCAAAACTGTATGACCAATGTTAGTTCCCGAAATGATTTTGGCTTAAACTGCACGAGTACCTAAAGATATAATCTGTAGTCGAGTACCGTTACATAAGCCTTCTTTCTGGTTAAGATTTCTAAGGAGCATAACAGGAACACCAACTTTTAGCACCAGTTTGTGGTTTGGTAGTCCGGATATTCTTAGACCATTAAGCAGTTTTGGAGAGTATAAAGTTGTTTCAACAATGTCATTGGTATATTCTGAACTGCATATGGTATCTGAATTTAAGTACTCGACTTCATCACATGGAAAAAACTTGAGCAAACTATCATTAATCTCATCAACAATTTCGTTTGTTGGTGCAAGTATTGCTCTATCCTGAAAGTAATGTTGGTTCTCGTAATTCTGTAGAATATCAGGATATACAAAGTCAAAAAGTTTTGATATAGGATCAACTGAAACTCTTATAAGTAGATCGTCAGGTATATATATCGTTGCGACACCATCATTAGGACCGCCAATATTACCTTCACCTATATCTAAAATCCATTTAGCAAATAATCTGGTTTCCTCAACATCAGATGACGGCGTACCCATAGTTAACCTTAGGTTTTTTGTTAATTTCAAGACATTGCAGTCACTCCAAATGTAAGAAGAACATAGAGAGGCGTTTACGATGTCTTGTCTAGTGCCCTTTTGAACTACAGGTAGAATTTGTCGAAAGTCTCCTCCAAATACAACAACTTTTCCTCCAAATAGCAAATTAGAAGATAAAACATCTTTTAAAGACCTGTCAAGAGCTTGAAAGCCATGTTTGTGGTGCATTGGAGCTTCGTCCCAAATTATTAATTTGGTTTTTTCTAATAATTGCGCCTCATCTGTACCTGGATCCATGTAGCAAGTAGAATCCTCATTAAGATTTATCAGAATATGAAACCTGGAATGTGCTGTGCGACCTCCGGTTAACAATAACGAAACAATTCCACTTGAAGCAACAGTTAGGACAATTTCGCCTTTTGATCTTATGGCAGTTGATAAGGTCTTCCATAAGTACGTTTTACCTGTTCCACCATACCCATATACGAAGAACACACCCCCTTTATTTTGTTGAACAGCCATCATTATACGATCAAAAACATTTTTTTGCTCATTAGTAATTGAATTAAATAGAGTTTGCAACTCTAATTTTTGCAAGTTTTGATCGTATGCCAACTCTTCTTGAATCAAACTATTAGATGCAATAGATATATACTCGGCATCGGGGAAAGACATGGTTTGATATTTTCTTAAGCTTGAGTTGTTGCGCAGCAAGATATTTTCAATCTCAAATAAAGTGAGGTTCTTGATTTGATCTTCGGTTAGCGATAACTCTGTTAAAATAGAATAACGAATTAATTTCCAAATATTAATGACTATATATATAGATATAAAGATTGTAAAACTAACTTCAAAATATTAATACCCGGTGACTTTAAAAGACGTCGTTGGTTGTAAAGAATGTCATCAGAAAGCCATTTCCAAGTATTATCCAGACATGCTCTGGTCTAGAAAGGCTGTCAGTTGACAACATTGTAGCGAACAACGTGCGTACTCCGTGACCCAACGATGAATGGCTTGCCTCTTCAATTGCCTCAATGTATTCTTGATCATCTTCTAACAATCCAAGAGAGTAGCAGGCGTCTCTAAACGTAGGTTGAAGATGACCGTTAATGGTACGGATGTCTTCGAACGATTGTGGACCTTTAACTATGTTCAAAAGAATTCGTAAGAAGTACACTTCCCCAGCTGCAGGAGACACGGCATGAATTCTTCCTATGGAAAACCCCGATTTTCTTCGTTCCCAACGACGGGGTTGAGCATGCCAAACAAATTCAGTAGGTAATTCAACGTAAATCAATTTTCGCGCGCTAGCATACTTTTCGTTGCACTTCATCCAACCAGTAAACATGGAAGAGGAGACGCTCTCAACTTTTTCCAAGACATTATCAAGATCATCATCCGCACCATAAACTACATTTTGTTGTCCATGAAGATGGAAAGGTAGGCGTGTAACAGAAGGCATCCTGTAATGGACATCATAGCCGAAAATACGCCAAGCTGCCTCAGAAGCAGATAAATAACGACAATCATAAAATTGTTTGATCTCATCGACCTCTGGTTGTTCCACGTTTGCTTGTGTGTCGTTTTTTGAAAAAAAAAACAGTAGCTCGATCAGGTCCTTTGTTGATGTATTTAAACAACTACTTTATAGATGACGTCTGATTGCACCATTCAACATTAATGTGTGCTTGATATCGTTTTAATAGGTACTTGTTGTAGGGAACCACACTTCTGTTATCTAATTGAATGTCTCCTTTTTGAACAAAGTGACCTTAATCGCGTCTTCTATACTGGGGATAACCTTGTGAATCGACAGATGTTGCATCGCGAAAATTCTTTGGGAAATTTTTTGAACATTTGTTGTCAAACATGCACGAGCAGGTCGGATTATGGGTACCACATGGACCGTGAATCATCAATTCACTCACAAGGTAATGTAATTCAGTGTCCTCATTCTTGTCAGGAACCTCCGCAGAAATAAAAGGGTCAACGTGTTCTACATCTGGAAGCTTATGATCGGCATGCATAAATAAGCACATATGAGCATGAGGCAAACCACGCTTTTGAAATTCAATTGTATAAACAACTGCATGAAAAGTTTTTTTATAAGTAAAAACATTAACGGGTTTCAGTTATATGTTTTTATAAAAACCGTAATCTATCTTATATTAAAAAATACGGTGAAAGAAACATATGTAAATGATTCATACTTGCTTGTACTTTGCCAAGGACCGCCTTATCCTTCAGGTCTTTTTACATGGTGTCAAGCTTGATTTTAAACAATCTGCACAAGATGTCGGACCTATCCTCTGAGTTAAGAGTGGTGTCTTTAAGAAATCTTGTCATCTCGGGCCACTTTGGGTTGCACGTTACTGTTATAAAAAAATCAGGGTATCCAAACCATTTACATGGTGTCATAGCATCCAGGTAGTTTTGAGTCATATATCGAGCACCTCCTGTAAACGACGAAGGTAATATGACGGTGCGTCCCACTTTTGAAACACTGGATGTTCCCTGGTCTCTTAGATTCAAGAGGTTCTCGTACGTTGATGATCTTAGTTTTGTCTGTTGACTACGTATAAAAAAAAGCCTTTCGCTTTCAATCATCGTATACGCGTCAACTAAAAACTGTTGTAACAACCTCCTTGAGTTTAAAAGAATTGAGAAATGATTGAGCCTATCTTGAATCCTAAAGGCGAACCATTCCCTCATTGTAGTAAAAGGGCGTTTGCTGTCATCACCCTCGTTAACACCTCTATGATATATGTCAACTCGATAGCCATCTTCACCGTTAATAAATATGATTGGATATTGAAGAGGGACATATGAAGGATGTAGCTCACTTATAGGTATTATTTTACCGCCCATGGTAGTTACAAGAATATCACGAGGCTGATGGGAGTCAGAAATGTCTCCTACGATTAAAGCTGCAACTTCAGATGTTGTTGGTAGGTTGTAAGTTCTTCCATCCTTTTGTCGATTTACAATAAGATGTAGTTTTAAATCAATATGAGGGTTCTCTTGCAAAGAATCTCTTGCCATTCTATACGTCTTAACTAAAACATTTTGTGAATCTAATATTTCTTTCAAACGTTGAATAATCTGAAGATCCATTGCTTTTGCAGCCTTAGTTGACATATTCTTCGAGTCACTGAAAAACAACATGAAACGCATAAATATGAATATATGCCCAAATTCTCAAAAATGTAATATCGCATGGATAAGAAAGTGAGGTGGTACTAAAACAAAGAAATTTTTTTGTATACTTGTAAGTGTGATTACATACCTAATTATTTTTTGTCGGTTTGTTAGCTCGTTGTCGGTGTCATATATGTACAACTGTGAGAATTTGCATCCCGGTTCAGGTTGAAGGCTCCCAATAAAATGATAATTCTGACCACTCAACCTGAATACAAATGAACCTTTTCCTCGATTAATGGCTGTATCGATTTTACCTCGCATTGAAGTAAAAGAAAACATCGAGTTGTAACGTCTAATGTTTTTCAAAAAATATTTGCTTGTTGCGTCAATGCCTCGAAATAGGTTTTCATATTCAAGGTTGGATGGGATATATTCTGGTAATTCGACCTTCCCGTAACGGAAACAAAGCGAGTAACTTCCTTTCGCGTTTCTGTTTTGTCCCCTCTTCGCTTCATCTTTCCAAAGTTTTGCATGACATATCACACATGCAACATTTTGATCACCATGATCCAAGTAATCTGATTATAATATTATAAAGTTAATAAAATAATGTAATAAACAAACTATATAAGGAACAACGTAAGTAGTAATTGTTTAACAACCTTTAGACACCCCGGAAAAAATATCAACAGCAAATACTTGAGGCTGTTGATTTGACTCATCTGTCGTTTGATAAGACTGACTTGTACTTGAAGACTAGATATTTGATGTGGTTGATATGTTTCTACCCCTTTTGATATCCATTAAGGTTTTCCTCAATCTACGATTATCTTGTGAGACGGAAACATCAATTTGAAAACCTAGAGTTCGAATAAATAAGAAAGGAATAGTTAGTTTTAGTGATTATAAGTGATGATTGTAGTTGAGAGGAATAATTATGTTACTCTTGTTTATATGTTTGACATATGCAGGAGACTGGCGTGGAGTTGGTGGTTGAATGCATGATGACGGTGAAAGACCTTTTCGTTTCTTGTTGTCTAAATTTAGCTTTTGAACCTTTCGGGCATGTTGAGCATTGGAAATACCCACTATATTACCTATATGTTTGTATTTGCATGAAAAAAGTAAATGGTACATTGAAACTGTAGGTTCCCCGGACGGATCACACGAGATATCCCGATATACACAGGTGCGGAATCCCTGTGTAGATCGTTACGGACGTAGAATATAAGCTCACAAACACACGAACACGATACGAGCAACCACACGTTATATTGATAACTTAAACCGAGATGCTTACAGACTCACGTCAATAGACTTACAGAATTACACGTAAATAACTATCTCGATCTACTCGAACTCTAACGACCAACCCGTAAACAGTAAACAGTAAACAATATAAATACACGACAACTTCGCCTCAGGCGAAGTTGTCCTTAACTTCGCTCGTTCAACAAGTTCGCCTAGGCGAACTTGTCAACAACTTCGCTTGGTTAACAAGTTCGCCTAAGCGAACTTGTCAACAACTTCGCTTCTAAACAAACAAATACATAAACAATATTACAGACTCGATTACAGACTTTAGACATATGAACTACTGACATCTATGCACCAACAGAAACTCAGCAGTGAGTAAAATAAACTGTTACGTAAAAGAAAAGTTACTAACCATTTGTAATGTCGTCAAAAGGTCTTCTTGCATTAATGATAGCTAAAGGCAAAAAAAATCGAAGTTTAGATTTATTAAATTTAGAATTCCTAAATATTTGATTTTTTATGGGAAAAAATGGATGTTAAATGGATAACCAATAGTGTATAATAAACGGTAACGTAAATTACTAACCATTGGTAATGTCTTGAAAATGTGTTCTTGTGTTTTCGACGGCTAAAGGAAAAAAAATCACAGTTTAATTATAGCTCATATTTTTTGTATTAAGATTTAAGTTAGTGATATTGGCTTCGCGTTGTTTAAGTATAGATCATAATTAACAAATAGTTTATTGAAAGTTATAAAGTATTCTTAGTAGGATATAATATAGAATTAATACCATTGGTAATGTCACGAAAAGGTCTTCTTGAAGTTCCAACTATAAAAGACAAAACATAAACAAAAAAAAGTTATTTGCAACAGTAAGTCTTCAAAAAAAAATTCCTGGAAAATTAGAACAAAAAATGTTGTGATATAAAATTTTGTTGAATAATGTATAGTCAAAGAGTGTACTCCTAGTTAATGTAAAATAAAGAATTGTTAATAGGAAAACATTATAGTACTATTTATTTTTTACCAACATGTTTTATTTTATTATAATTTATAAGCATGTTATTGAAGGTTACAACATTTTATAAAGAAATAACAAAATCATAAACCAAAACAATTAAAACATGAAATAATTAAAACATAAACCATTAGAATTTTATATTTAAAATAGTGCGTGCATTAACCAAAAAAACCCAACTGTCGAAAAGTACTAAAAATTCAAAGCATTCAAAACAGACGATACGAATAAATTAAAAATGGTAAAATGAGGGTTTTCCTCATTTTTCCATTTTGGGAATCAAGAGCTTGGGCTTGCCATTTTGTTCACCACCAACAGTTGCCACCGAATGAGATTTGGTTGTAGACTGAGTGTGGGGATCATCCACATCATACACATCAATAAGATTCCTTTTTAAAGTTGAAGTTGAGCAGGTCGGGGAAGTCTTCTCATTGTTGGATGCGATGGTCTTTGCCGTGCTTTTTTTCACTGCTTTTAGATTTTCATCGGTCACCGAGATAACATCATATTAAAATAAATACAAAAAAGATGTATTAGCAAATCTGTCAAATACTTTTTATAAATGGATGTGGTAAAAAAACAAATCTTGTATATTAGTTTATATTGTTGTTGAATAATAGAGGAAAGTAACTTAAAATGAAATGTGGCATACCTTTACACTAAACGTGTCAACGGACGCATCAACAGCAGTGGAGTCGGATTCTTGTTGCTATTGATAAGGAATTAAACAAACGAACTTATTAGAGAGTATAGATTAAAATAATATATTTAATAAATAATCATAGTCTTTAATCTCGGAAAAATGTATAATACGAAGGATAAATTAGTATAATTATCAATCATTTATTCCTATTCAAAGTTCAAAAAACTATTGTCTAAATGCATTGTTAGAGTCATAGTCAACAATAATGAACCATTTTATACATAACGTTAAATAATTTTGATTGTTTCTAGTATACTTTTAGGAATAAGAATAGAAAAATAAACAATGTTAAATGTGTTACCAACTCCGATTAACACATAATTATATTAAAAAAAAAATCTATATGTAAGAGCAATCTGTCGAGATTAAAGAACTATATGTTTGAATAGCAATTGCATTGAAGTTCCGCTAATATAAAAAAATCTATATGTACTTGGTTAGGGTGAAGTTTTTTTTGAAGTTCCGCTAATATAAAAGTATCTTCAGTTAACTTGGATATATTGATATCAGATCCTCGATTGTCCAAATTAAACTGATTAACGGAAATCTTGAAAGCAAACTGTTTATTCTCAAGGTTCTTTAGTTCCTCAGGAAATAGGTCCGAATTCGGAGGTCCCTACGCATAATTTAGGAATTAACTATTAATAACAATTGATATGTATAAAGTACAAACATAAAAAAAAGTATTTAGTTCTCTAAAAAACATACATTTATGCCTTTAAGCAGCAAGTCATAAGCACTAATCTTAAGAAGTCTGTTAGCATACCCCTCCCATAAAGACAAATGGACAACCCCAGTGGCATCTTGAACTGCCAGATTAATACGATACCTACACATACGGACAAATATTAATTTTAGTTAAGATAAAACAAAAAGTAGTTGTACCATAGATGTAATATCAAAAGAATAGAAACAAGGAAAGAATGTTAATACCTCGGTACTGCTTCAACAATAGCGCCGTTGCACTTTTGATTACAATAATACTTAACACGAAACTGATTCAGAATAGGTGATCCCTCAATTGCACCTTCATTGTTTACACGATCTTTGACCAACTTTGTGCAAACCTTGCAACCCACGTAATACCATTGCATATATTTCGACATAGGAAGAATCTTTCCACATATAATAACCTGTTTAGGCTGAAAAAAGATGAGAAATGGAATATTTTAGTAATGAAGTATTAAAAATGTTTTGCACAAATCAAGTTAACTTATAAAATTCTTCGATTTCAATGATATGACAAAAATCGGTTGAGTTAAGAAACTCCTCGCGAAACGGAACACGAATAGTTGGTGCAGAAACACGGCTACTTGATGAAGATTCAGGAGGCAAGGAACCAAGATACCTAATAAACGACAAATAAATATTACATAAAATGTGAAATAAATTTTAAACTAATTAACAAAAAATTTTTTTAAGTAAATATAAATTAAAACAAAACCTCATCTTGAATTCATTGATTTCATGTATGTCTTCGTTGATGTACATCTTACTAACATTAAGTGAATTGGAAATAGCGAGACGCCCTTGAAATAAACAAAAATAATAAAGTAGTAAAAAAAATTATATATATTGAAAAGTTATATAACTTTAACATTATCAATAAGAAAGAATGAGTGTATCAAACCTTGACGTATCCTGAAAAAACCCAAATTGTAACACGACAACTACGGGTGCTTGATCTGGATTTGACAAAATATAGTTTGACATGTCGACCGCGCATGATCCCCATAGAGTTAAAGGCAATTCCTTGTTGTTTCTAAAAAAATGTGAGCAAGTTTTATTATATATGCAAATGTAACATTTATTATAATTTGAAATAAAAATGAAGTTACCTCAAACCCTTTAACGTTAGATACATCATCTTGGACTCAACACCATTAGATTTGAGTTTGTCTTAACACCAATCACATCTATATTGCAAAAAGTTAGATTAGAAATTAGTGATGACAGTCATATGTAACTTCCAAAACAATTTTGACAATATAAAAACAAATATATGGGTATTTTTTGTGCATTAAAAAATTCTAACTTATGTTTGTTGTCGTGTTACACATATAGACAATGTTACTAACAAATCCACCAAAAGTATCCATATAGAAAGACAAATATATATAATATAATTTTAGAATTCACATTTGGCATATTTTTAAATTAAACAGGCGTAAGTAATTGCTTAAAATTGATTGACCAGTTGCAATATTTTACAAATTTCATTGACCAAAACAAATAGATATTACACAATTTCTGTTACTGTTTTAAATCAAGTAACCGAAACAAATAGTACATGAATTATCTTCGGTTATGATTTATAGTTTTTATTTCTTTGATTTTGATCGAAAAATTATTCTTGTGTAATATATACCATATTATCATATTTGTATAAACCGAGTACGTTCCTTCATAGTTGTTACCTATGATGCAATTAAATAGTAGTGGTTGTTTACATATTAATAGTACACATTTTTTTTATTAAATGAAGTATCTAAAAGATAAACAATGAAATAACTAAAATGAAATAACATGTTCAGTTAATAATAATAATAATAAATCATTGAAATGTATATATTTTTTTTGAGTTACATAATACTTACCAACAATGGTGTTCGGTTTAGTAACCATGTCAATAAGATCATCAATGCTTTGAAACTTGAATCCGTGTAAATCGCCACCAAAATCTTCACAAGGTGTAACAGTTGACTTGAGGAAGGGATTGACCTTCTTGTCATTGTCCACATACTTATATTTAGTACCGTAGTCACCAACCGAAACATTCTTTATGATGTAACATGCCTTTTCAGCTAAATATCTCTCAAACTTGTATATAAATCTTTTTAATATGCTCCCATGGACCATGTTTCCCTAGCATATAAAATGAATTAATATCAATTTATAAAGGCAATATAAATGAAAATATAATGAAACTCAAACTATATATGTAGACACATAACATAACATACCTCTTCATCAATTAAGACCATGTCCATTGAGATTAGTTGCTCGGGTTTATCAAGAATATGATTTTCCCAAAGTCGGATCACACGCACCTTGATTATTGAGTCTTGCATACAGTCCTTTGATGAGGGAAGTTGATTCAGCATAATGATGTTCTTGTCACCGGCCGATATGTATTGAAATTAACAATAATATAAGCATATGAAATATTTGAAAGTAATAAATAAGAAATGAAAATAAAAATAATATGAAAAAAAAACATAGTAACCTGTTGTTTGCCATAGTTCTTCTGTTCTTCTGAAGTTGGTTTTTGTGAGTGTGTGAGATAGTAGATGAAATAAGCTTATGTGATATATATAGTGTTGAGAAAAGTAAATACGGAATGTTATTTTTAAAACTTTATATAATTATTCCCCTAAAATTATGGGATAATTTTAGAAGACTCAAAATTCGTGAAAATTTTGAAAAAAAAGTAGACATAAACTAATAATCCTTATTTATCTTGCTTCCATAGTTATCTACAGTTTATTTTAGGTAAAGTTATATTTGGAATAAGGAAAAAAATTCCCAATTTTATTTGAAATCTAAAAAAAACCGGAAATACTGTTATATGTTAAATTATGAATTTATTAAAAAAAGTCAATATTAAGTTCTGGTTACAACATTTTAAACGTAACCTAAAATACATTTTATAATAAACATAGCATATAAAAAAACCGATATACATAATGTCAATATAACGAATTTATTAAAATTAAATCAATGAAACCGGAAATAGTGTGATTAGTTAAAGTTGATTTTCTGTGATATACCTTTTAAAATTAATTTGTATTTGTTTTCGAAAAATCTTCATCTTCATTGAAAATTGAAAACATAAATAAGGAAAATGGGTTGACATATTCCTCCTAATAATATTCCGCTAAAATTATGGAAAGCTTTCCATGTCAAAAATTTGGGGATTAAGTTGAAATGTTATATACAGAAATGAATTTGAAAATTTAAAGATATTATTTTAAAAAACGAACTACCATCTATTTTTAGTCTTTAACCGATTGTGTTTTATCGAATTCAAGATTACGGGAATTCGAATTCTCGTCTTTAACCGATTTTTTCGTTAATTAATTTAATTACACTTTTTTATTTTTGGTTAAATTGAGTTTGTAATATGAAAAAAAATCCCAAATTCGTTAATTAATATAATTACACATCTTTAGTTTTGGTTAAAATGAGTTTATAATATGAAAAAAAAAGTATCTTTTAATAAAACCGACCCAAACAGAATTGATACCAAAAAGTTAATAAAAATTATATGTTAATAAAAGATTAAAGTTTGTTGTTTTTGTGTTCTTATCTTAATCTTCCTATTTAGGGTGCTAAGTATAAAAAATGATGGGCATTTGAGTATTTACACCTTTTTTATATTATTTTTTTTACTATATCGGTATTCTGAAAATGACATGATGATGATCTGGTACTGATTTTCTTTTAAAACAAACCGTGTGTAAAAAGTTATTATGAAAAAATTACAAACAAAAAAAATATCTTTTTTTGAAAAAAGTAAATAAGGAAAATTGGTTGTTACATTTTGAATAATATTTCGCTAAAATTTTGGAATATTTGAAGGGGTCAAAAATTTGAGGATTAAGTTGACATGTTATTGATAGAAATTAATTTGAAAATTTAAAGATATTATTTAAAAAACGAATTTATACCATTTTTTCTCGTCTTTAACGAATTTAAATGATACTCCCCTAAAATTAGGGGATTAAGTTGACCTGTTTATTTATATAAATTAATTTAAAATTTTAAAGATACCTTCCATATAAATTTGTAAGTTAATTAATATAATTAAACATTTTTTTTGACCAAATTATTTGTAATATCTTTACTATAATAAAAGAATACCAGTTGATGAAAATTTTAGAATTAAAGTTAACCAACTTTAAATCATATGTTGTCACGAAAGTTTTAAAGATACCTTCCATATAAAGTCTAAAAATATCTTTTTTTTTGTTTAAGTTTATAATTAAAAGTTAACCATATAAAATTGTAATGTTTTATTATTATTCCGTATCATAATTTGTAACCGCAAAAACAATATTAGGTGGTAGTTGTACCTGATTAGCACCTTGTTAAAGGCTTCGAGTTGTTGTTGCAATGTCCACACCATGGTGCATAGACCTCTAGTAGAACTGAAAAACCAAGTTTAAAACAGTTAAATCAATAGGCCAAATATTTATATGCGTAAGTGTTAAACGAAGTTTAAAACAGTTAAATCAATATGCCAAATATTTATATGTGTAAGTATAAAACCAAGTATAAACTTACCATTATTTTCAGAATCCAAAACCATCTCTTTAAGGCTCTTTGTAACCACCACCTTAACTGGCTCGACATTAGTTTCGGGGACCTCTGATTTGATATGTGGACGTGTTGTATCATTTCAATACTAATAATCCCAATTGATAGTAACAAAATAGTATTCTCTGGTTGGGACAAATGGAGAAGGAACTTGATACTCGGCTGTCATCTGTAAAATACGCATCGAGTTAACTGTATGCTTTCTTGAGTTTACTCACTTTAAAACATATATCTTTAAATTTTTCTAATCTCCTAAGCAATAATTTTATTTTACTTAATTTTTCTATTCTTAGACTTGAGATATAAACAAATAAATGTTTTTACCACTTGTGGGGCTCCATTGTAGTTTCTAGCCACTCCAGTTGAAAGCACTTCTAGAGTCATGGCTCTTAAAACAATCCCAGCAAACACATTTGACCATTGATTCTGCAAAATCATGATCAGATGAAAAAGTCTAAAACCTAACTCAACTCACATTATTCTGCAAAATCATATTAGAAATCTATTTCGAAACATTCCTTGAATCTAAGTCTATGAACTGACTGAATTATAAATTTTCATTATCTTATACTATATAGTCTAAGTTTAAAATTCATTGATTTAAAGAACAGTATCCAGTTGAATATAAACATAAAATGTATTATCTTGACATTATTATGACAACTACACACATTTACATTTGTGTTGTTCATTTATACTATGATGTAAATGATGGACCGTTTTAACACGAACCTATATTGATGAGAACTCCTTAACAGATCCGTATCTTTAATTGATTTCAGATGCAAAAATGAACAACAAAAAAGTTAACAACATTCATAATCAAGCTCTTGAACTAATTATATGACGATATAGAGATCAAAGTTTACTTTTCATGATCAAGATGTTGAACTAATTTTTGCTTTTAAATGTCATAGTATGCCAAGATTTGCCCTTTCCTATTTACCCAACTTAAAGGCATTATCCCTATCTTCTAATGATTTATAGAAAACTGACGGTGGAGATAATTCATTCTAGGAAATTTAATGGTTAATCCCATTACAAATGTATCTCTGTCTTTAATCCCATTACCCTAACTTTTCTTTAATCCCATATCATGAATATAACAGCAGTTTTCTATAAATCATTTTATGATTTAGTTTTAACACTTGAATTGTAATGTGTGTAGTTACACGAACCTATATTGATGAGAACTCCTTAACAGATCTATTTCCAAACACAAATTAATAATTAGGTCAAACAAACAAACAAATTAATTAGGGCGAATTGAATATAATAGTGAATCGAATTGAATTGAAATACCTTTGGCTTTCTTGCGCGGGGTCCGGTATTCTTATTTGGCGTTGAAGGAGAGTTTTCGATCGATGGATGGATGGAAACCGGAAAGAGGTCGTGGAGTGGCGGTGCGGCCAGTGGTGGTAGGAGCGGCCGTGGAGGGGCAATAATATGCAGAGGGGGAAGGATGATGATGGAGGTGGGAGAGTTTTGTGATTTAGGGTTTGGAAAGAAAGAAAAGGTACAGATCAGATTTGAATAAGTGGGTAATGACCCATATTTAAAAGATGGGTTAAAAAGTCTAAGAATTGATTAGAGGTTGACAAGTGGCACTTAGTGTGTCTTTTATTAGAGGAGTTAGATAATTTTAGTCATTGTGTATTTGATTATGATTTACATTTTGTTTCTTTAAAAATTAGGGAAATTGAAACTCAGAAGATGAACCACATTGTAAACAAGTTCTCATTGGCAACCTTTTTATAAGAAAATTCCAAGAAAATGATGATATTGCTTCAAGTCCAAATATTGCTAATGATATGCAATAAAATGATGATATTGGTCCAAATATGACCTTGCTCGTTTAATAGTGGAAAAGATCGGTATTTTTCTTTGGTTTATCGGATATTGAAGTTAGCATTGGATTTACCGGCTGCAACCACAACTGTCGAATCGAAAATGTTTTTCTAAATTGAAGCTTATCAAGACGAATTGGTGAAAAAGTATGTGAACAATACTCTAGTTTGTGCGGTCGAAGGAGAAAGATTTGATTAAGTAATAGAAGACGATGTAATGACTCGATGCTTTTAAAAATGTATTAATTTATTTGTTATCGTGTTTTTCTCAACACACATTAAAAAAAATTGTGCTACCCTTAAAATTATGTTCTAGATCCGCCACTGATATAATGGTTGCACTAAATCCTTTTCTTTGTCATGGTAAAGATTCTAACCTTAAACAAACAGGTGGACCTCAATGCCAAGTTATGTTTTAAATCTGGCGACTTCTTGAGATAAGTCACAAGATATAAAGTCTGGTAGTTTGGTCATCGACGATACATTCGTATAAAACTGGCGACTTTTTGAGATAAGATGTTAAAAAATGTTTTCAATAATTTTTGGAAAATCCATCAGTGAGCTGTCGATGATTTGATGATTCCTTGCGGATTTTTATCATCGATGATACTCATTTGTTTAGTGATGTAACTATTGTCATTATCTAGCTAGGCCTCACTTGCTTCGTTATTTTGCATAATATAACAACATATAACATTTTATTACCCTATTTAATAAATATACAAATGTAAAGATTTTTAAAAGATGTTAAAAATAGCAAATAGTAAAACACTATTATGAAAACATTCTCATACGTACAACGAATGTAGTCAATGATATGTTCTCTCCCTTTATCCATTAAAGATCAAATTTCACAACATCACCATCATCTATTGTCGACCAGTATCTTCAAATCAAAGCAATTTGTTATGGAGTGTATTTGAATAAATGATTGCGATCCATATATGTATATATAATTTAACTCATGAGTTGTGATACTTTCCTCTTTTTGTCTGTTCGATGATAAAGTATGTGTGTTTGAACCTTTCGTTCGGCGCAACACGTCAAGGGTAACCTCTAACTGTATATAATTGGAAATCTAAAGTCTACAGTAGACTTAGGGGCTGTTTGGCAAATGTTGATTCATTAAGTGCTGAACCGGTAAGAGGTCTGAATGTTTAAGAGAATCGAAACCAATAAGTGCGGAATCAATAAAGTGTTGTTTGTTTGGACATCTGAATGATTTTGCAGAATGACTATTTTACCCCTATAAACTATTTCGGGTTGAATGAAATATATCTGTTTAATCATAGCTCATAATAATTGTACTAAATGACCAAAACTTTCATTATAACCAACCAAAATACATCTTAACGTACTTGAAAACCTCTGAGACGTAATTATGCACTATATTTAAGTGCAACAACAACATTAATAAATACAAAAACAAGATTTATATCCCATTAACGTACACAAAATATTCTTCTTTACAATCCAATCTCAAATTCTTCTTACTTGATGTGCAGGTTTGGTCCCTGCTCTTTTATTTGTGTCTAGGTTTTGGTTTGTTCTTTATTTCACGTTGTTTCACTTTTGTCTCTATTTTCGTTGAGTGTTGGTACAATGCCGATACCATAACAAATCAAATTGTTTTTTTGTTGTGTCGAAATGATAATCATTAGGATCTTGAGTAAGGTATATATCGCGCAAATATTGTAATAAGCCGAACCGATTCCGACCAAATTCTATTGATATTTAGATCAACTTTTTGTTGTTGTTGTGTCGAAGTGATCGTCCTTAGGTTGTGTGTGTGTGTATTCGCATTTATAAATTTGGGCATATTACCGAGTTTCCTTCATGTAAAAGTAAATGACGGTGTGAATATGAAATGAAACTTCTAGATCGATGTGGATTGTTTGAGAAAAAGTGTGAGAAAAACTTGTTAAATGCTGCTAAATTGCACATGACCACAAAATAGTACATATTCATAAGTTGGAAACAGATAACTTGATGTATTTTAGGGAGGAAGGAGTGGGTTTACAAAAACTATTCGAGGTGTCCAATTTGAATCGGTACCGATAAGGGGAAGGTGTTCCCATTCACCTCAGTACCCTCTTCCTGATCCTACCAACCGCGTTTCACAAAATCCCATCTCGATCATTAACAATCTAACGATCATAACAATATTAAAAATTGCATTTGCCTATGTAGAGCCTAATCCCAATTACACTCCAAAAATCCTTAGGGACACATAGCTAAAAGTTAATAAGCATATAACAAAAAAGTATGACTTTCTCTTTCCAGAATCATATTAGTCATAAATTCATAATAACTATATAATTATTTGATAGCATTGTTTCCACATGTTCAAACACCCATCAAGTGTAGAAAGAAAAAAAGTAACAAGGAAACAATTTTAGTTGTGACAACCAACACCCCATGTTCTAAACTTTACATACATGAACACGTGAAAATACAAAACAAAATAATTTGATACAAGTTTCATCATCCATTGTTAACGTTAATATTTTGATTAATCGGCTGAATCTGTAGCATTTTCATTTCAACTCCACGCAGTGGCGGACCCAGGATTTTTTGTCAATGGGGTCCCAATTTTTTCGGTTTACAAAATTTTTCGGGTCGGTCGTTATTCGGGTCGGGTCGAGGCGAGGAACATAATAAAACACGGAACTATGGTGTCATTAGAAACGAGTAAGTAGAAAGAATCTAAATTACAAACTAGATGAAACATACACTTTTAATTCATACCCGAAAAACATGAACGTAATCTATATATATGGTCTTACATAATTGACCAAAACATGAAAAAATAACTCTAACACAAATAAATGATTAATTATAATATACATACACAAGGTAAATAATAAAAGAATATGCAAAATCCATGTTAACATTATATATGTTGCATGGTGATAATGACTATATGAGAGAAACTAACAAAAAGCACAAATACCCTAACTGAATAAATAAGACTAGGATATTAAAAAAACAACAAAAAAGGAGTATGATGGGGCTTGAACCTACAACCTCTCACAAGTAAAACAAGGGACTTTCCACTGTACCAGTTCAATCTTAATAGTATGGGTTCCAAGTATTAATTTTTATGGGGTCCTTACAAAATTTAATATACCGTCTCTAAGTAATTTTTAAAAAACATCGGTGTCCCGGGACCCCGATCGGACCTATGTGGGTCCGCCCCTGACTCCACGTCTCTTACATAAATTCACGTTCACTTCTTGATCTCTCCTACCACATTTCACCACGGGCAGTGGCGGATCCAGGATTTCATTTACCACGACTCTCATAATATCATGATCATCACTACTAGTCGTATAATATCTTTTAGATCTAATAATAGGTGTTCTTCCTCTACCATTACAGCTCTTGCTTCTGTTTGTAGCAGTAACACATTTACTGTTTGATTGCTTGATAGTAGTAGCAGTTTCAATGGCTGGAGAGATTAGGTTTTTACCCGAGAACAGTAGGTAGCGTTTGGAGTGGACGGAAGGTCTGGAGTTGATGGGATCGGTTAAGTTTCCGGTGAGGAAGTGGTGGTTGGTGGTGGAGGTTGACTTCTTTTTCATTTGGCCGATGCAAGTGAGTTTCGGTGAGGAAGGATCGGTTGAAGGGCCGGGGAGTTTGATCGGTTGGACGGTGTCGGTTTCGGAGAATCGGCATAATAATGGCTTGAAGATTTTATGTGATTTGGAAGGCATTTGTTGGTGAAGAGAGATGGAGAAGGAGCTAAGGTGTGATGTTTGTGTTTTGTTAATAAATAGTTGGTTTCATACCACTTTGAAAAGCTTTTTGGTCAAAAGACTTTTAAATTATTAAAAATTATAACATTAATATATATATATATATATATATATATATATATATTTGAACGGCCAACTAAGTAACGTCGGGTACCTCGTATGCGGCCCCATTAGCTAAAGGTAGCCCGAGCCGGCCACTAGTCCGGATGGACTGAGCCCCTAGCGGTCCACTTGTTGAGGGATTCACTAGATAAAACCCGACCCCCACGCCCGCCAAACGGCAAGACAACGAGGAGCCGGTAAAACCGGGTGAGATCAGGACTCGAACCCTGGCAAACCAGGGTCATCCCTCATATCTTCCATATAAGTTGGTGGTAGTGAGGTTTGATCCCCCTACCTCTCACTTGTAAAGAGGTAAAAAGAGGATTTTATCCTCCTCACAAATACACTATTCAATTTACTATTTAATTTTTTAATATTTTATTACATTATAATTACTAAATCACTAATTATAACTCCATAAATAAAAACAATGGTTTTTATTTTCTTTATTTTTTAGCTATCTAAAATATTTAACAAACTATATTTTTAAACAAAAAATTTTGGCAAGTGTCGGCTTTACATGTTTTACTTGCTGGCTAAATGATTTTCTTATTTTATATAGTTCGTCTTTACAATGACCGCAACTTTTTTCATGGTTTAAAATATCTCATCGTTGCACGGTCTTATAATATTCTTATTGGCTTACTAATATATATTTACGAATTTGTATGGGTCCGCAACTGTAATGTACCCGTTTTGTTGGTTCTACATATGATAATTTGTGGCATTTTGGCATTGACATGTTTATTTCGTTTGTTTAGTTTCAATGTCGTAACTTGATACATAATGACTTCACGTCGACTTGCAACGAGTTTATGGTTTAATGTTTCTAGTTATGTTTTTTTGTTCGATTTAACGGTCCCGCCGCGAAGCACGGGTCCTAAAAACTAGTTGTATTAAAAATGAATTATGAAACAGGAAATGTTGAATTATAATCTTTGTGTTCGGAAACCGGACTTAATACGTATAAAAATGTTCATTAAAAAGGGGCGGGCTCAAAATTTTAAATAGAAACAAGTAAATTTACATAAGATACAAAAATTTTCGAACAAAAGCGAATAAATTTATACTTTTGAGCAAAAAGACGGATGCGGCCGGGGCACCATAAAGTTTCTCCTTTGATTGTAAGTTATAAGAAATGTTAAATTATTTTCTAAATATATGTTTTGTAAGTATAAAAATATTAAATGAAAAGAGATATAATAATAATAATATATAAAAAGTTCAAATAGAAATTTACTTTGAACGCATTAAATAGATGTTTTCAATGTTTTAATTGTTTAAAAAAGGAAACATATACTGCAGTTTGTTAATTTATTCAGAAAGTAGAAAACAACATGTGAACTGAAGAGTTATAAAGCTCACCAAATACTATAAAAAATGATACATGTGTAAGGGGTTTTTAAAATTTTAATAAAAATACCCACATGTAATGGTTTATATATATTTTTTAGTTATAAATTAGACGTACTTAAAAGGGAGTTTATGAATGTTAATGAGAGACAATCTGAAGTACAATTTAAAAATTAGATTATGTAAGATTAAAACTCAGTTAGTCAGTCATTGTTGATATATTATATTAACATATCCATTTCATAATTATTTCTTGTTAAATACATAAATATTTGTATTATTATTTTATTTATTAACATTGAAAGCATCTATATTAATTTATTAACATGTCAATTTCGTTATTATCTGTTGTTAAATATATAATTGTTTCTTTTATTTATAACAGCCGATTTCCAATCACTTTTAAGCTTTAGGAATCTTTTTTAAACAGGTGACCAAAAACGTATTATTTTTTTCGAAGTTGAATAACTTACATATTGAAAAACTATAGTGCTGCTGTAATATATAAAAGTTGAAAGTGGTCGATTCTATGGATGACAATGGGTCGGGGTTGGACGGGTTTAAGTATTCCCAAACCCATACCCGGTTATTAAAACACATCCCAAATCCATCGGGTTTTAATCGGGTAATTACCAATTAGTGCAAGAATGAATACGTGGAAGTATATTTAAATGTTGGTTTCATTGTCTTAATGGTGTAAGCAAGTCAAACCATTCGTGAACTGGTCAAGACTGGCTTGCTAAAGCTCGAATGCAGTGGAGCTTTAAATGAGCTATATGGCCTAAATAAATAAACTTTAAGATATATGAATGTGGCGGCTGAACCAAAAAAAATGTCACTTTTTTTAGTATTTTTACCCGACCTTAACCGGTAAAAAACTGCTACTTAGCAGCTAGCATTACATATAATATTGACCCTTCATGGACTATGGCTTCCAAACTTCATTATATGGTACACCAAAGTAATACAACTTCATTTTTGGCATCAACTTAACATTAATCGACATTTAATCCCACATTTAATTCATCAATTTCAAATTTAAATTACATTAATATAACCTAACCGAAAAGTTTTTAATTATTGTTTCTTTAACGGCAAATTTCTTTTACTTCCAGGGACTCGAACTCAGGACTTTTAGATATTTAAGAGACCGCAAAAATGTACTTTTGGAACACCTCAAATGTGTTAAAATTAGAAGTTGTAATAATTTAACTAACTATATAATGATATAGCTCAAAACTTGCTGCCTCTATGCCATGTTGGCTGAAAACTCGTTGCCTCCCCACTATGTTAGCTTAAAATTTTAATCTAATAAATCTTGTTATTTAAAAATTATATCTGAACATGTTATACATAAAATGATTTTAATGGTATGCATGATTTTTCTTAGTCATATTATTATCCAAATCCTATATACAAAAACATAAAAACCAATAAAATTAAAAATATTCAAATATTTTTAAATTAGTTTAGGATCCATATTTTTAGTAAAGATAATATATAATTCTTTTAACTAACATGGTGGGAGGCGGTGAATTTTGAGCTAACATGACGGGGAGACGAAGAGTTTTGAGCTAACATGACAGGGAGGCGACGAGTTTTAAGCTAATATAGCGGGGAGGCTACGGGTTTAGAAATATGTTGTCTCGAACTTCTAACGTAGTGGCGACGACGTGCTAGTAAAAGGACAATGAGGGAATTTGAGTTTTAAAAGAATATATTTAGAATCTCCCTCTAAAAGGGGACATTTCGAAAAGTTTCTCTAAAGTTAACTCAATCCAGGCCTGTAAGGAGTATAATTGCAATATCGTGGCTTCAAATAAATCTATTGCAACATTTTTTTTTCATATAAACCGATTTTGTGGAGTAGGAATGATTGATTTGAGGAATATAATTGGAATCGTGGCTTGTTATTTGTGGACAGGATTTATATTTTTCTTTTTCTAATCGGTTTGAAGATTTGCACAACCTTACCTCCCCCTTGATTTTCTCTAATTAGTGATGTTGATTTTTTTTTTTTTCTAAATTGACAACCTGGATGGAAATGTTGAATTATGAATATTGTTAGTTTGTTATGGTGGGCTAGAGAATGATAGATTAGGTTTTTTTTACTGTTCAAGCCGAACTGAAACAGAAATAATTGAAAAATAAAATCATAACCGGACCCTATTTATAGTAAGCCGGTTCTGTTTTAAAACCGCTAAATTAGTACTCACTAATGGGTTATGGGCTAAAACCGGCTCTGTCTATTACATTAATAATTGGGCTGTACAACCTTTGCAAATTGCAACAATAAAAAAAATTAAATTAAAGAAAAAAAAAGTAGCAATATTCAAATTAACAGGCATCCAAATTAAAAGTGGCAACAATTAAAGATTTTAATCCATAAAAAGAAATTTAAATAAATCCATTCAAATAATGTCAAATGAATTGTTAAAATAACCAATCTTCAATAGTCAAATGATCTTCTTAGTCCACGATCTTATCATAAACATCAAAATAAAACCAGGTGTAATGAATTAATAAAAGATACGAATATAATTAAAGCTTTAGTTATTTTATTTAAAGAATATTCCGGTTACTCTGTTCAACATCTTGAATCGTCGGTTTTACCCAGAATTGGGAATCATTTATTTAATGTAAAAACTGAGAATTGGAAATCGTTCTTAAGATACACACTTTGACGGTTCTAATACACATGGTTCTATATCAACTGTCCTCAGTTAGTCCATTGATATATGAATAATATTCCCAAGGATATACAAAACTGATACATTCATTGTAGTGAATAGCATGCATATATGTTATCGATCATAAAACTTCAAAACAACAAGTTAAAAGGCTACAAAATCCTAGCTTGCAAGTTGCAAGTATTTGAACCCCTAATAATTATGTTATTGGAAAACAGTACTTAACCATTTAACTAAATGAGTTTTAACATAACTGAAAAAGATCATTAACAAACAAATTAAGGACAAACCAAGAAATAGTTCTGGAATTAGCTTCCTTGATGTGAAAGAAAAGGATGAGTCCATGGATTGCTTTTTGAAGTTTATCATCACCTTGAAGATAATCCAAGCAAACCTGTTAGAATCTAACAAATATCAAGCAAAGGTAACCTTAATTTTAATTAATTATTAATCTGTCAACAAATCCATGCATATAAACATATGTTAAAATAAATATTGCCAATGACACTGTTCATACATATAAACATATGTTCCAGTAAATATCTAGGATCTAAACGTCGATTGCCCGAAATGACAACGAGACCAAGAGTTAATGGAACTAATCCTGTCCAGCCACGTCGAGCAATTGCGGGCCGTGTTTATGAAAAGTTCAAGCCTATTTATGAATGGAGACCAGAAGATCATCATGACAGTCTTCTTGTTTATCTACCTGGTAAATATTCTTGTTTTACTTAAATTAAAATTGTTAGTATTCATTTTTTTTTTCAATTTAGTCATTAAACTTCAAGTTTACAAAGGACCATCATTTGATACTTACAACCAAAATTTCAGTGATCCGACTCCATTTGTTTTTGTAGGATTCCCCAAGAAATTTATGAAGGTTACAACAGAAAATCCAAACATTCTTCGAGTTCATGGGGAGCGTCTTGTTCCTGGAAACAAATGGCATTGGTTTCATGAAGATTTTAAAGTTCCTGAAACTTGTGAAATGAGCAAAATTCGTGCCAAATACGAGGGCGGTATCATCACCATTACCATGCCTCACAAGATCATCAATCCACCCACCACCACCACCATCCAAGAGCCCATGAAAACGGAAAAACATGATACAGATTCAACAATGCCCAGTTCTTCAACTTTAGCTGCCACTAGCAATGAAACAAAAAATGGCCGCATGCCATTAAATGCCTTGGTAGGGACGAGTGAGGACAAAAAGTCGGTGACGAAGATGAGAATGGTGGTGGCGGCTGTGGTGGCTGTGGCACTGGTGGCCGTTGGGGTTTATTTTTCCAACTCAGTTGGAAATTATGTATAGTGAATTAAGTAAAAAGTTACAAAATTTGCGAATGGTTCTTTCCTATGTTGTTTTAACTTTTAAATCAATGTCGCGTTTTATAAGATTATAAAATTTGGGTTGTGCTAAACGTACTTATATATAACGGGCTCTAACACGAGCCATATAGTACACAAATTTTGTATTTAACAACAGTTGTTTTATTGTATTTACACAAATTTTGTATTTCAAACATCTCATATTTTTTACTTTTCTACAACTCCAAACTCACATACAACAAGCAAAATATACTCGGCTACAGTTACTAATACAAACATTTTCATGTACCTTATGACCCTTACTTTGGATGGAACTTTGGGGGCAGAAAACCTCCACTATAAGCAAACAGGCTGTTGTTACTATAAGGATGGTTGAAGTCTTTGTTGGCGGCTTCATAACTTGCCGAAGTTGATGGTTCACTTCCGGGGTTAAGACCTACGAATGTCATAATGCTTTCCAGCTCTTTCACGATTTCACCCATTGATGGTCTTTGAGTTCCCTTCTCTTCGACACACCTCAGCGATAAATCCACAAACTTCTCTAAACCTTTAAGTTGGTTGCTCAAACCAATGGTCGGGTCAAGGACATCGTATAGATTGTATAGTTCTTTATTCTCGTCCATCACTTGTTTCACTTCCCTCACGATGTATTTTCCTTTCTCAATTGGGTTTCTTGCCGTTATTAGCTCCAACATTACAACTCCAAAGCTATAAACGTCACTCTTTTCCGTGAGTTGTTGAGTCATGTAATACTCGGGATCCATATATCCCTACATTCATAATACGCTCATAAATCACAATGATAACAATTTGTACACACTTACTTGAGAACGGGCATATTGTTATATAATTAACTTTCACGAGTCAAGCGTATAAACAAAAAGGAAATAGTTAGAAAGAAAAAAAAGCTAAAAAGAGTTACTAACCATGGTCCCTTTGACTTGAGTGGTTACATGAGTCCTATTAGCATCATATAATGGCTTTGATAGACCAAAATCGGAAACTTTTGCAACTAATCGTTAGTCTAGTAAGATATTATTGGTTTTAATGTCTCTATGTATGATAGGCGGATCAGCAAGATCATGTAAATATTGCAACCCTCTAGCTGCTCCGAGTGCTATTTTCAGCCTTCGCATCCAATCCAACCTAATGCCCGATCTCCCTGTACATATAAAACTTCTATAGTGAATGTTCCAAATAGTTTCTAAGCCTAGTGTGACAGATACAGTTGTAACAAAGCCCAAACATTTATAGTGCACAATATAATATAAGTGTTCACTTCCTAGGAAATGTTAGTAGCACAACTTGGTTGTCACTATGTCATATTTGAGTACCTGAAAGACTATCTTTGAGTGTCCCGTTCACGATATACTCATAAACCAACATTTGTTCACCCTGATCAAAACAGAAACCGATGAGCCCCACAACATTCTTGTGATGAACTCGCGAAAGAAGCTCGAGTTCAGTCTTGAACTCAAGCCCACCTTGTGTTGATCCCTGTCGAGCTCTTTTGATGGCAATTAGCTGACCATTTGGAAGACTTCCTTTATATACCTATACAATATTCTCCGATCATTAACATGAAAATCAAGTTGAAAATTGCATATGCACACAACACTCTTATTATATAAGAATACTTGCATTTCCGTATCCGCCTGCTCCTATCTGGCTATTTTCAGCAAAATTGCCCGTGTATTTCTTAAGTTCGTCGAAGGTGAAGGATTTTGCCCCTTTCAATTGAGGAACAGCACCACTTTCACATGTCGGATCCCAGAGTGCTGCAATTTTCACTAACGTTATCAGACAATAGGATTACATAAAGGACACGATCAGTATGCGTTTTAAAACTGATTAATTTCAAAAGCATGATTTTTTTGTTGTTGTAAAGGATTAAAATCAAACTAATTCAAAAATCAAACTAAACTATTTATTGAAACTCTTCATCTTTATTTTCATTTCTAATATTTACCTTCACAAAATCTATCTTCCTATTTTCTTTTATGCTAATTCAAATTATTCCAACATTTTTACCCGTTTAACCTGTTTTATGTATGTTTCTACCCATTTAACCCATATTATATGTGTGTTTGTTTTAAAGTAATTTTTATTGTACACATTTAATCGTTCAAGATAAAGCATTATAGCCCGTTGCAACCCTTATTCGATATTTCCTTTCGAATTGAAATGATTAGGGTGGCTCTGTTGTGCAGCTCTTTCAGCTCGTCCTTTTTGACGAACTGCATACATTCCTGCAAGTACTAATAACACCACAAGTACACAACCACCAACAACTGATCCTATGATAATTCCAGTATTAGATGTTTTGCTTTTCGCTCCCCCGGGTCCTGCGTCTATAAAAATAACACACTACCATTCAATGATCACCAATCCAATACCTTAATCATTTTCCAGAATTACGAAAGCGCACGTTTACCTGAAAAGTACTTATAGATGTCCGCATTGAACGTGTATGTATTGAAATCAGCCTTTACAGGCTTGAATGTTTGATTGCTAAGCGCAAATGCAACGCCAATAACTCCTGTCTTGTTGAAACTTTGTTGGCCAGATGGGAAAACTGCAAGTTTTATCACAAGGTAATCTTCCAAATTTCTGCTAGGATTCGACAACGAAACTGAATCTACAGGGAGTGTGGCATTGTGAAAGAATGACATTAATAACTTAATAAGCGAGTCGTAAATGGTTGCATTTGTCAATGAGGAGAAGGAAGGAGCTTTGAATGAAAACAAGCCAGTGAATGGATATGCGCATTGACAGTTTGGACTAGCAACAAGGTCTGAACCACATGAAGGGGGTGTACAATTGTTAAACTGGGTCGAATATGCGGTAGTAGTTTTTGTTGGAAGTTGACAAAACTTCTGATCTGCTGCGTCTGATTCCGTACATACTGGATTATCAAGAAGTCTGCGGTTGTCATTTTATATCATTTTAGTAGAATATACAAAAAAAAACATACAACTAAATATCAAGAAAACCACACACACCACTATAACAATATGTGACTAGAATTACATAAACTTTTTGAGCAAAATTACTGCTTTACATGCTTAACTATACGTGCATGTGATTTTTTTTCTATCATTGTTTTAGTGCCTAAAGGTGTGATATTTTTTCCACATACCTGTCCATATTAATTGTCTGGACTCACAAAATTATAAAAAAATTGTTTTAAATGTTATATTACACTGTGTTGGTTGTTTGATCATGTGTATTGATTTCCGGAAGAAGGTAGAAGGACGAAATTATAGGTGGTTCTCCAAATATTCAACCAGGTAAAACTCATGCGGGACAAGAATTTGTAAGGTGATTTGAGAGTGAATTATTAACCAAAGAGCAACCAAAAGACGAGCAGGTCGTATAAACAGAAATGGTTTGAGCTTCGGATTTAAAGTCCACTCATTTTGACTTAGGATTTATGTGAGACAAAATATAAAACATTCAATTTTTAATAAATTTTTTCCCGAGCCCCCGACAAGGGGCGCTGCCCCCTTGGAACCCCCGTTGGTTAGGGCTTTAATAAACTCAAACAAGTGTGCACCCCCGCACCTCCTTACTTTTCTTAACGTATATTATGATTTACATTGGTCGATAAGTCAATCCAATTACATTAAAATATCTAACATGTTAGCCCACCGAGCTCCGATTAATACTCCACACATTCATTTCTGTTATCAAAAACACCATATTCAATTTAAAATCATGTATGGTTATAAAAAAACTTACAGTATGCCCATGGAATATGATTGTCTTCGTTGGCGGAAATCAGAAATAAGGTTGGTTCGAAGATCAACAACTTCAAGTTGTCTGCTAGGATTCAAGCTAATGTCCAAGGAGCCATTTATCCGATTGTTACTTAAATCACTGTCGAAATAACCGTAGCAAGTTAACAAGTTCCAGCAAATGGAATAAATGATTTAAACAATCAACCAACTGATTACGTACACATTTTGTAACTGTGGAATGCTAAACAAGGCTGCAGGCAATTCTCCAGCAAGGTTTGTGTAATGCATCTTACTGCCATAGCAACATCCCGTTATGAACTTGTTAGCGATATCGATGAACAAGTTTAGACGTTAACTAATTGAAAATCTTTTATTTGTACGTGGTCTATGAAATTAATAATAGTTTCTAAATTGTTTTTGAATATGTTATGAGTTAGTGAATTCATTAAATTTCTTTAGAGAAACATTTCTTTAAAAATCCAAATAGTCAGCTTTGTTTAATATTTCTTTTCGACATTTCGATATAAAATACTTTTTGAAACAGAAACAGATTTCAAAAACATCCTAGAAACTCTTATTAATTTCCTAGACCTCCTACAGATTAAAAAAAATTATTAACTATTTAGAAGCACTTGACTTACAGAGTGGTCAAAGACTGTAGAGTAGAAAACCATGAAGGAATATCGGACTGCGAAAAACTATTGTTGCTTAAATCCCTACAAATGTGCAAGAAATCCCATTGAAGAAAGTGAGACTATGTCTCTGTTAAGGTGTCAATAAACCGACACATCAAGACCTTTACATGTTGATAAATACTTACAGATAGTTGAGGAGGTTCATGCCGGTGAGATTGGGTATAACACCCGTCAATAGATTGTTTGACAGGTACCTACCAAAGATAATATTTCTTTTATCAGACATCATATATATGTTTTCCTTAACTAGAAGGATAAGTAATAGTAAGTTGTCGTATTACATTTCAGTCACATTGGTAAGGTTGTTGATGTTTGAAGGAACGTCACCGCTCAAAGAGTTCCTATCAAGTTGTCTGGTTGGAAACACCACATCGAATCAAATAATAAGATTAATAGTTATTAAGTTGTCATGTTTCATTTCAAAAACCCCCCAAAATGAATTTTTAATCCATATAACCTTAATCATAATTTTTAATATAATAAACACATTCTCTTTATTCTCTTAATTTTTTTTTTTGGATAATTAGTAGGGGGTTTAAAAATTTTTCACTAAGTAGTTTTAGATGTTTTTGAAAGTTATTTTCTTCTAGACAGCTCGCTACTTCTGCAAACGAGTTCATGCAATTTTGGAGTTCGCTGGTGTGGCAAGCAAACTTGGAAAGTTCTCTTGGGTGGCAAACATAAAAAACTCTAAGTGACGGGTTAAGTTTGCTGAAAATCAATCGCATAAAATTAAAACATGCAATATATATTTTGGAACAAAGTAAATTTCCGTTGAAGGGGTAGCGAACTGCGTAGAATTCCAACAATTTGTTTGAGAGACAATACTTACACGACCTCTAGCGACTGCACAAGTCCAAGTGTAGACGGAATATTACCCGTAAAGTCATTGTTCTCAAATAACCTGATCAAGTAATTAAAAGTTAATATATGTTGATCATTAGTGTGTATGTTTACTTATAAAGTTGTGATCAATCATTCACTAGATCAAACATACAAATGATAAAGTGTTAAGTTTGAGTTGAAGAGTCCAGGTGGGATTTCACCGGAAAGCTGGTTGTCTCCAAAGTGACTAGATATAATAGAACAAATATATGTGAGCATATGTTATACAAGAAGATTTACATATGTATAAGCTGAAGAACAAAAACATACAAGTGCTTTGCTTTAGTTAACATATCCAAACCAGGCTCCGTCCCATCAGAAACTGGCAAAGTTCCGGTGAGTCGGTTAGCGGAGAGATCCAGCCAGTAAAGACTCTTAAGCTTTCCTAAGGAAGCTGGAATGGATCCGGTAAAGCCGTTGGCATTCAAAGACCTAAATAATAATAACTAATTGTTAGTCTTTTTATTTCTACTTTCCTTGGGTAATAAAATGTACTATATAAAAGTTAAATAGTGACAAATTTACTTGAACACCCTAACAAGTAATATTGCATATGCTAATGGATACCCTATCCGAAAAATATATGATGGGTATTGGGCCGTGTATAGGATATAATTTTACAATCATGCTACTAATACCCTTCTAATTGAAATCCCTATTTTTGGTAAACATATGTAGGAAATTTCTTACAAGTATCTAAGCCTTTCAAGGTTTCCGATGGTGTCTGGAATTTGACCGTTGAAATTGCAACCAACGAGGATTCTGAAAAACAAGATAAATCGTTAATTTATTAGACCAAAGTGTTTACATGATGTATTGTTCTTTATTTTTTTCAATGTATGATGTATAAAGAGTTTACTTACGATTAACGTGTCAAAACGATTTATATTTGTTTATGTTTGACGTTGATCCCTAACACTTTCTTCATCGAAATTTATTCTTTTTCTATCAAAAATGAACTTCAAAATATTAATCTCATGTAAACAGTTATGTTTATGGACCCATTGATCATTAAAGAATTTCTGTATGCAACTGAAAGTACTTTAAGTTTATAAAATTTGGATTCATTTTTTAAGTAATGACAAGATCTATCTAATAATATAATCTTTTAACACTGATTCATCATTTTTTTATGTTTAACAGAATAAATTATTGTACAGAAAATGAAAAATATACAAGGTCGAAGTCGAACATGTAAAAGGAAATAATAATCTACTTTTTTAATAAAATGATTGAAAAGAGGTTTAATTAGCAGAATCAAAAGTAAATATTAAACAATGTTTGATAGTTTGACCCGTTCATCATTCTTGGTTGCTAAAATGTCATTTTTATGTATCGGAGAAGAAATATGCTTACAAGTTTGTTAATTTCAACAATTTTCCGAGTGCTGGAGTGATCGATCCTCACAAACCTGTATTGTAAGATAGATCCCTACATACAGAAATAATTATAAATATTTCTGGAGACGTGACCAACGCTACAAATAATCAAATTTATATTTACATTGTTTGTGACTGTTTTGCGATCGCAGGTAGTCGGTTGTCACGTTTGTGACTGTTTTACGACTGATATATAAGTTTTATTTTACTTTCATATTTTACAAGAATTTTACAACTGTTAATCTAAGTTAGTTTTTGATATATTATCTTTTATAATTTTGCGATCGCACTGCTTACGACTGCAAAATTGACATATGACCTACTCTTGGTCGCTGCTAAGATGCGATCATTTTACAATCATAATTGCCCAGTATTCTGGTTGTGAGACTTACAGAACCACTAACTCAGTAAGTTCCCCAATGTCTCCAGGTAGGGGCCCGCTCAATCCCGTGCTTGCCAGAATTCTGAGAATTTAAATAAACAGACCAAAACCAAAAACATTGAAACTTTTGTTGGTAAATCACTTAAGAAATGTGATAACGAAAGACTCACATCGATGTCACACGCGAGTTGGTGCATGTGAAACCAACCCAAGTACCACCACACAGGTCCGAGCCATCCTCCCAGCTGTCTGGTGTGCCGTCCCAAGCATCCTTTAGAGCCTGCAAAGCAACACCTACACCATACAAGCATGAAAACCATAAATAAACAGACGTACGCAGTAAAACCAGATATATGTTGCACAAATATATGAAACAGGCAACATATAAAAAAGTGAACTCACGATCGTTGTTCTTCTGAGATGATGTTATAGAAACTTGTATGAATATGATTAATACAAGGAATCTTCCGATTCTTCGACTCATTGTCTAGACTCTAGAGTAATGCAGCAAACAGATCCACACGAATCAACTAATGCGGGTTTTAAATCCAAATGACAACAAATGTGCCAACCATTGACTTGATCTTATCATACATTATATTAGAAAAGTTAAATTGATTGATGAATATTTTAAGTTAACCAAGTGGAAAAAGTATTACAGGAATATATGGATTATTATTGTCAACGCTGGCTTGTTCTTGCAGAGTAGGAAAAACAAAGAGCCAATTGTGCATAAACATGTGTAAATTATTGGCCTCATAGGATTTGAAATATGTGTGTGTTGTTAGTGTGGAAAATTGAATCATTCAACGATAAGTCTTTTGTAGTTAGGTTGATTGAGAGTGATTTCTTAATAAGTATTATATTCCCATTGAAGAGGTAGGTCCCCGCAAAGACCAACTGGTTCCGCAGGACCCACCATGCTCAGAGATGAATACCTTACACGCAGTAAGCCAGCTGTTCCCATAGGAAAGCCTCCCTTGGTACAGTACCCTGCCTGTTCCCGCAGCTACGGGTACAAACCAAGAAGGAAGGCTACCCGCACTAACAGCAAGGCTACACGCATAAGGCACTAACTCTTATACTTCAGCAATGTCACCTGAAGAAGGAATGAGCAGGGCGGGAATATTCCCGCCCAAAAGAGCCAGTCCGTACGCTTCTGGAAGATCTTTTGTACTATACCTGCCAAGGTATGGACAAAATAGACAAGATCTGACAAAAGCAGCCCATGAATCAATCACAGGGTGACAGCTCACCGACAATAGTACGAGGAGGAGCACGCTCCAGTACAAAATGTCACTATCAGCCGCTGCCTACCCACCAACTCCCATCGTGGCACGTACATAGCCCGTAGTTGGTGGAAAAGGAATATTATACAGCTGGCCGTACCTGCTTGGAAACCTACCTTCGGCTATAAATACTCCAACACCTTGGAACGGTATCATTATCTGATATTATCTTATCTTCTCCCTAGCTATTTCTTTCAATATACACTTATATTCAGAGCAATCTAGTCTGATTCTCACGCCGGAGGGTGGTCACAAGGAGGAACCCCCCTTCTCAGTGACGAGCTCACGGTGTCTGTTTTGCAGGTCGAGAAGAATAACCATCTTTGCCGGACCTAACCCTCGTGGGAAACATTTACTTAACCCTAAGATTATCCTTAATCTGCCGGGGTCATTTAGTGTTTCTTCAGTATTATATTCCCATTGGACTTAATATATAGTTTAACTTTCGTATCATATAACAAAATACTGGCTGATGTAGAAGAATTTTTGAACATAGTCGTATCATAATATTTGCTCTGGTGTATCCGATTCATCAAACGGAGAAGAAAAAAATGTTGCACGTCGCAGACAAAATTGAGGGGAAGTCCGAGCACAGCGTGACCTGTCCGCCCGTGTTCAAAGTATATCTTTATCAAAGAAAAAATGGATCAAATCAATTTCTCCAAAATATCAACAATAAAATCTTGCAGAAAATAATATTTCAATCTTTCATTTGATAATGAAAAGTTGTGCTCCATATAATATTTGATGTTGGCACGTCATTTGACAAAAACTACATAGGAAAATTAAATGTTTGGTATTCCAAATTAAAAATATTAAAACAAACGACCATCTAAATTAAAAAGTCAAATTCTTATTATTGCTCGCTTACCCATTATTCAAATGTAGTTCGCTTTGTGTTATGAGTAATTGATAAATAAAAAAAAAATTACATCTATCACATATGAAGATATAGTATTCCTTGCTGATATAAACATTCAAATTGAAGATGATTTATTAATTCTTATTATTTATTTATTTATTTTTTTGGTTCATGTGTTTACTCCAAATTCTAGGTTTCTGTGTGGAATTTTGAATGTTTCAAATTTATTAAATCTCAAATTTATTTAAAGAGAAGACAATTTACACTATTAGAAAACAACGCTTCACCTAATTTATTAGTTGTTGCCTTGTGCGCATGGATTAGACAAGAGAGCATTGAAACAATATTAATAAATGATTTTTTTATGTGCTTACGAATAATTCATAATGATGTCTTTATAGAGATTGCAATGTGGTAATTATGAAAGTAGCATTATAACTCTAATTATATCGAACCATCCATTTCGTCGGTCAGCACCTCTCTACAAAGCTCTAATTCATTTGCTAAGATGCATCTATGCTTAACTGTATCACATCATCACATGTTTCTTTTAATACAGTTTTTGGAAGTATGGTTTTAAAATGGTGTATTAGTTTTTATTATTCACAATTATCATCTTTCGGTCGATATCAGAACTAACGAATTGGTTGATAACGATCCCACTTTTTATCATATTTGTTTCCAACGATCGCAACTAACATAATGCTAACGCCGTTAGTTGCAGAGCGCCGGAAAAATATTTTTTGGCTGGAAAACTCACATATTTTCTAAAAACTAAACATTTTCTTCTCAAATATCTTTGTAACCTTTGATCGGAACTTTGGGAACCTTTTTATAATAAAAACCCCAATTATTAAGGTCGCTGAAACTTTTTTTCTAATTAATAAAAGCCACGAATAAATTCTGCATAGTAATTGCAATAGTACTCAGTCTCTTTATTAGATGCATCATATCCACCGTTGAAAGAGTAATGCAATTGGGCTAAACATGGGTATTGGAATAAATATAGCATATGTGCTAAAATATAATGTCATATATAAATCTGGTTTTAAATAGTGCTGCACCTTGGAACCGAATGGTTTCAGTTTGATTCAGTTTTCATTTTAACAGGTATGAACCGAATATTGAACAGCCCAGCCAAGTGACCACACCGTCTAAACAATAACTCAAAAAAGGTGCGCAAATGGTCATCTTCTATTGAGAAAAGGCTAGGATAAAAGAATGACGATAAATGATGCTACCAAAATCTATGTCGATGGATTAGAAACTGAGATAAGCATAGTGTTGGGGGTTTAGTTTACTGATAGCAAGGTCCATCACGCAAAACAAGTAGTCATTAGTGAAGACTCGGGGTTTCCTGACTGTTTAGATACAATGTTTTGACCCACACCCACATTTGTTAAAACTCGTTCTGACCGAACAAAATGAACAATTTTTATAATATCTCATCCTAACCCGAACCAAAGTGAGCAAGTTTTAAAAGGGTGTTGCCCGACCCGAACTCATATTGTCAAAAACTCGTTCAGGCCTGTTACTCCCACCCGACCCGACCCACTTGTTTTGCCAGATACATATGTGTTATGTAACTTATGTTGGCATTACAATTGGTGCTTATTTGTGTCGCGTGGCGTAACGAATCAAAATGGATTTGGGTTAAACTAAATAGTCATAGAAACAGGTCAAACAGCTCCATGTTAGGTTATGTATTGTTGGCCTGCTATTTTTTAAGGTTTGTTCATACTTTTTTATTATAACCTAATAACCTATGCACTGAACAAAGTTCTTACTTTTTAACAAGTTGGCTTATATATTCATTTATTATTTCTTTTTCCGCAGTAAAAAAAAAGAGTTCTTAATGTACAATATATATTGCAGTATATTTAGGAAGATACTGCAAAATAAGCTTTTGTTTCATTTGACTTCACTAAAAATCAAACTGTTTCCGCTTAACTTAAGAGACAATTTGACTTTAGCAAAAGTCAAGCCGTTAAGAGATTTGATTATTTACACAAACATAAAGAGTTGAAATAGAGAGAATTTGTTCTTAAAATGTTCAAGAAGTCATTCAAATAACCAAAACATCAGTTCAATGAACATACAAGATATTTTAAGTAATTACTTGAGAACAACTGCTGCATTTCTAAGAGCAAGATATCTTTGCACATACTCATTAGGAAGTGATCTTATAAGCTTAAACACTTCGGTGTTTGCGTACCGCAGATGGGTCCTCGGGTCACTATACGGTGCCTGCATTTAAAATCATAACAATTATTATTCACAACAGATAACTAATCTAATTAATTTAGGGTCATATTTCCAATATCCAATATTTAACCCACCTCAAATCCAGTTATGTCACAAATCTGCTTCCGAGGGTGCATCGACGGAGGCGTCTCGATATTAACATCTACAGCATTATACAAACTCCAATTAAACACTACTTCAAACAAAAAGATAATAAATATGATAAAAACAAACATTGCCTATAAGGTGTTCGATGAAATGCTTAAAAGAAAATTCCCAAAATAGGGTTCAGAAAACACAATAATAAACGAATTGGACTCACAATTGGGTTCATCAGGGGGGTAATTTTGGTAATTTTCAGCTTGTATGATCTGCTTGAGGTGTTTCCAGTGTCTTCCTCTAGCTTGGCCTTTAGGGTATTTTTCGTGCATCTGAATCTTCTTGAAACGCATGTGTGTAGGTAAGATCATCTCTGATTCGATCACTTCTTGCTCCATCTGGATTTGATTGGGTGTTATTCGAGTTCAATTTAAGAAATTTGGAATGATTTTTGCAAGGTAGAACTGGTAGTATAAAGTATAAACCCTAGATGGAGAACTCAATTGAATTGGGGGAAACTATAAAAGAGTTAAATAAGATTGGGTTAATTAGTTTCGGGTTATTTTGGTTAGGGCTGTTCACGAACCGAGTCGAACCAAGCGAGCCTCTGCTCGAACTCGGCTTGAATTGAAACCGAGCGGCTCGGTTCGGTTTAAATATAAGAAAATGAGCGGAAAAACGTTGCTCGAACTCGCTTTGTTTACAACCGAGCGGCTCGGTTTTGCTTGATTTCGCTCAGCTTAAATATTCAAATTTAAATGCTACCATAATAATATACCATTTCCATTCAACCAACATACATAACAAGTTCAACATATACAAATGTAAAGTTGTTTCGCTCAAATAAACATGTTTAATGAGTATGTTTGATGCTTTGAGAACGAGATGTACAGGAGGCTCGGAGGCCGTGAGGAGTGGCGCGAGATGTGAGCAGTGGCAGTGGCGCGGTGGTCGAAGGCCGGAGCGGCTGTGCGTGAGATTGACGGGAGTAGTGAGAGTTTTGGACTTTTGGTAATCGGTTTTGAACTTGTGAAAGAGATAAGGTTTGGATTGTGTGAAGGAGATAAGATCTAATATCTTTTATATTTTTTAATTTAATTTAAATTTTTTTGTAGTGTATAATGGACTTTTTGAATTCAAATAGAAAGGTATTTATAAAACTAATTGTATAAACTTTCATATATATATATATATATATTGGTTTATATATAAACTAAAAATATTCGAGCCGAATCGAGCGGACCTTTGCTCGTTGCTTGGCGCGTTTACAAACCGAACCGAGCAGAGCGGCTCGTTTACAATCGAGCGAGCAATTTTCGAGTAATTTTCGAGCGAGCGGCGAGCAGTTTGGATGGCCCTAATTTTGGTGTCGGCTTTATTTGTTTTGGTCCTTTTGGATTAATCGGTATTTGACTTTCTAAGTATAAGTTGGAATGCATGCTTTATAATTTTACTTAACATGGTATTCATTAATGTCAAATATAAAGGCTCCAAATCCGATCTTTCATTCAAACTCATGCTAATACATATATATTAACTAAAAAATGTAAGATAAAATAATCTCAAAGCCAAATTGTATCAACCAATCGTGTAAATTAAATAGAAAACGTCAAATCATCATGTTCACCGTGTTAAGTCACCCGACACGCATCGGAAACCAACGCCATATGCCACGTGTAAGGACCGGATTGATTCCTTCACATGTACGTAGTGAATTGTTTAGGGTGTGGTAATAGTCCGCTACCACATGATTTCCAATTTTGTTTTTACTTTAGACCTTGTTCTTTACTTTATCTGAATGACATCTTGGCCTCTCAATTTCTAAAGTTAACTTGTTGGACGATTTTTTTAAGATGTTACACCCTAGAATACTTGTCATGTGTTCTGATTCCCTTATAACCTTCCCATTTCTTGAATTTTACGAGGAAGAGCAAATGTTTATTTTTGGTTGGATTTTGTGGAAATGAAGGCGTACCTACCCTTAAGGGTTTTTATGAAAGTCAAGAAACTTTGATAATTTCTCAAACTCAATAGAAATTGACGATATGTTTTTGTGGTTTTAATGCAGTGGAGGTGTACCATGATGGGTTGCTTCAAATTAAGTTGAAGATTAGTCGTTTCATAAATAAGTGTTTGAATTTATGTGGATTGAAATTTTTATATTTTAATCAATTTCAATTTATGTGTTCCACAAGATGTGTATGATCCTATTCTCATAGTGGTTACCCTTATTGGTTTGGTCTTGGTGTTTATCATATTGATTAAACTAGTATTTCGACCCCCCGCGTTGCGGGGGGTTGTGAAACGGTACTCAAAGAAACTAACAACATCCAAACATTGCCAAGAAATAAGTCGTTGATTAACATTTACAAATATAGTGGAATTGAAAGAAATGCAGACAACCACTAAAAAACTCAAAATTACTTGAAAAACTCAGTTATCAAAACTTGGGAAATAACAAAGAAAACCTAACTGAAGTCTCTAATGACAACCCGTCTATTAGTTCAGCAAACAAAAACAGTAAACAAAGTTATTATTAAATACTTTTTTGGCTGGTTAAGGGACCCTCTGAATAAGCCCCCTTGTACATGGGTTGCTTTTATTTTCTCTCCTTGCTCAGTTGCTGAAATATAAATGGAGATAAAGTTGTAATTAGAAAGTGGTTATGAAATAAATCAAATTTCAAGGAAAGAAATACTACATTGTTCTGCAATTTGACATGTTCTTTTATGGTCAGCACATTTGCATGACTGAAAGTCATTCACTATCAAATCGACGAGCCATGTATTATCTTCTGATAGTATTACAATTAATGAAATTAATCACTAAAGTAGTCTACGTACGTCCTATGTTTACGGGTCAGAGCAATTGCAAATATACTCATATAACCTAAATATGAATGAAAGTGCATTGCCATTCAAAGGTCCAAGGCCAGTTTAGAAGCTCTAAAATTGTAGCACATGGAAAATTCAAAATGTAGCAACAGTAGGTTGGCTTGACGATTACAATTTTCCTACTAAGCTCCATCAGTAGCCATTGTAACAACATAACTCTACACATTTTCTTTAAAAATAAGAGAGAATGACATTAGGTATTCATACATATTGTGTTAAGTGATTTGGCATTTTGGCCATAAGGTAACTCCAAGAGGTTTCTTGCTGTTGGTAGATTAAAAGTTTAACGTGTTCACCAACGGAACACTATTGACACACAACTATGATCACTTTATAACTCGCTACAGACCCGTTTACCAGTTTACAATCACTTTATTCGCTGTAAACCTGTTTACCCAAAAAAATCAACGCTGGTGAAAACACAAATGCAAAAAACATATATAGAACCAAACTTTGAAAAAGAAATATCGAAACGTGTCATCATAATCTTTATGAAACAAAGAGGTTCAGAAACATAGTTTGTCATAGACACCAGCCCGTCACTAACAAAGCACGGCTCAGTGCCGCTATGGCTGCAACCAAAGTTCCCATGCCAAGTAGCGGGTCATCATCATAGCCGGATAATTCACACGCATCATCAAAAGTGTACAACAAAATAAGGAAAGGGTACAACAGACAAAGCTCAAGAAAGTTGTCTTCTAATATACACATAGTTATAGTTTGTCATTGCCATCAGCCCATCACTAATAAAGCACGGCTCATGCCGTTACGGCTGCAACCAAAGTTGCCATGCCAAATAGCGGGCCGTCATCTTCATCATGGTGGGGGGGGGGGGGGTTTAAACACGCACAATTGCAAGACGAACGAAGAGCAATAACTACACAGATGATGAATTTTACCACAAAGAAATACATGTGTGCTGCACTCTACCACTCAAAAACAGGAATATATCTAAAAACGCACTGCGACGCACCACCGCTAGCTAGTATTTTGAAACAGATTCCGGCAACGGTAGACCATAGCACCACCGCCACCAGAGGAATCTAAACAAAACACGGCAGCAGTAGGTCAATCACCTCCCGCACCGCTTTCCGATAGGGTCAACATCTGATCACAAACTCATCAGACCGTCATTGCAACAATGGTGGCCAGACGGAGGCCATAATCGTCATCAAAAGCAGATAAAAAAATTAATTTATGAGTATAGGCATTTCATCGAGCAGCTTATGAGCACAACAACAATGTCATCAACGTCATCAGAACACAGACAACAAAGCAACAAAAACCCAGATGGTAACATGAGACAACCAGCCCGGCCACACGACACCACCGCCACCTAAACCAAAAGTCGCCGGTCACCGACACAACCGTCGCCTATGGTTGACAAAATCGAACCCAGCAACAGAATAATCGGAGCCGCAATAGAGGAAATCGGAGCCACAACATCACCATCATACATCCGACACGACGATACACCACCGGTGATTGGTAATTTCTAAAGCTATAGAGAGAAAACAACCTGTGACGGTGGTTCCTGGCTGACGTATATGTCTTTTTCCGATTCCATCCATCGAGAACGAAGATGAGGATCAGCGGTGGTTCGTCACCGGGAATAGAGAGAGCTAGTGGCCACATCTGGTGGTGTTAATTATGAGAGTGCCTATAAAGCATAATAGTATAATACCCATAGAAAGGAAAACTTGACAGCTGTGATGAAACAGGTGTCACTCATCACACGTGTAGCAGTTTAAACCTTTACAACGTTGTAAAGAGACGCACAACAAAATACGAACAATGTACAACCGATGAAGCTCAAGAATTGTAAAAGAGAGTGTACAACAAAATAAACAGAAGGTACAATAGATGAAGCTCAAGAAAGTTGTCATTTAATATATATATAAATCCTCACAATTAATTGCTCTAAAGAATAAACTACTCATTCTAAAATTACAAGTTTTATCAACAAAATAAACTACTCATTCTAAAAATCACAATAGTTTGCGACCATTGTTGTTTTACTTATTTACTGAAAGTTAATTCAACATCAGTATGGAGTTTATTTATTTAACATGCCTGTTTGAGTCGTGTCATTAATTTCATCATTGACAATGCACCTTCTAGATTTAACGTGGTGATGGGAAGATCACCATTATGATCTTAAAGATAGCGGGATTTATCATGTAAAAAAGTAGCCCGGTAACCGTATTTATCATGCAAAATAAGTGAAAGCTATAAGGGATTTCCCTGTGACAACACTAACAGGAGAAAATAAATATTTGTTGGAATGTTGAATGTTTAGTTCTTTGTCTAAAGAGCTTACATATCTTTCACTAGTTTTCTTTAGTGCATTTAATGTTCTAGTCACGAGTCTTCTTTAGCCGATAGGACATACCGCGTCACACAATTGCACTCCCGCCTTAGTCATTACCCGGTCTTTACCCGACGTGCCAATTCTCCATTCGGTAGTAGTTAAACTATATAACATATATATTTTTGGAATTCTCTTTCATTTTCGACCTTGGAGGTCCGGATGAGTTGAATACTATGGTGATGATCCAATTAGTTATTGGGTTGAGCCTTTGTGATTCGAATATCCCAATTGGGCCTATACTCATAACCCTACCCGACAGGCCTAATCGTAAACCATTTTACTCAAGCCCGTGTGATATATAAACCAACGCCACCAAATATCCCAAACCAACAACAATATCCCGTTTGGCTCATATCCTCTGAAACCCTAATAAGTCGGATCTAACGATGGCGGACCAAGAGGTCATGGGCTCCGTAAGCCCTGCTCCATCCGATCACAAACGCAAGCTCGATGATTTGGATAGCGAATCGTTCGAGCCGGTTGCCGCTGACTACAATGGCAATTCGCAATCCGTGGCTGACGGTGACGGTGATGGTGATGCTTCTGCTGCTGTTGAAGATCCTGACGTCAAACGGCCGCGTATTGATGACAAAAGCGATGCGTTTGGTATGTTTCATCATTATTATTATTATGATTATTGTTTTAGGTTAAATTCTTCATTTTGGAGAGACATTAAAACATGTTGTTTATGTTAATTGTGGTAATTTGTTAAGGAACGGATAATGTGACTGGCTGCACATTGTGTTCAGCTTATTGTTGTTTGTTTGGTATGATAAGGGGGATTCAGGTTTAGATGTTTCCGTGCAATTAATTTGATTAATATATAAATTTTGTGAATGTTGAATTAAAATATGAAAATTTAAGCAGTAACTTGTTTGGGATATAAAGGTAGGCATTCATGTTGAATGGTTTGCATGAAAGATATGGGCGCGTGGGTGTAAAATTCTTAATTTGTTAAGTCACTGAAGAAATTGTATCTGTTAGCGAGAATAGCGCGCATTTTAGCGAAATGGTACTTTCCCGCTATCAGATGCATTAATAGTGAGATTTAGCGATAATTAGCTTTTTTTTTTATAAATTTAATATCAAAATTTTTAGGCATTATAATGGATTAAACAGCAATAAGTTCCACCGTAAAAAGTAAAACTCAATTTTGTCTTTTTGTGAAGAAACCGCTATTTTTTTAGGAAATGTTTTTTAATATTTTATCGCTAAACATCAAATAGCACCTGCTATTTCATTGCTAGTGCTACATGGCATATAGGTAGGTTGTCGCTATTGACTGTTATTCACTATTGACAATGACAAATATGGAAGAATAGAGAAAATTTATAAATAAGGAACAGAAATATAGGAAAATATTGGAACTTTAAGCACCGTGTGCGACTCTTTTGGTATCTTTTTTCTTAAAGAAAGTTAACCAACCTATTCTGATACTCAGTTTACCATGTCTTTACGCATACTTCTTTGTGTTAATTAGTTAGTTATTCTTGTTGAATGGTTTGCATGCTTATCACATTGATATAATGGAATTAGATAACATCCCAAATCTCAATATATATCTCGTGTGTTACTTAACAGAAAGTAAACGTTGACATAATTGTTTCCATGTGAGTAAAGTTAATGTTGTTGATTAGGTGCTTAGTGAATCATAATTTTCTTTCCTTTTTAGCAGATGCTAATGATAATGGGCACCAGGAAAAGAAGATAGATGAACCAACAGATGTGATTAAGAACACCGAGTCAGAGGAAAACCAAGAAAAAGTCAACGAGCCTTTGGACGAAGTGCAGAAAGCATCTGTAACTGATGAGCCTTTGGATGCAGTGAACAATGAATCTGATGAACCGGTGATTAAAGAATCTGTAACCAATGAAACTTACGAAAAGGCCACCGAACAGGAAACTTCTGAGAATCTTGAAGATTCAGCTGAGGAGGAGCATAAGGGATCTGGAATAGAACAAGTTGATCCAACCCAGGATGTTGGTTTTGGTTTTAAGGAGCAGTCTACATACACTGACCAAACTACACGTAAAATGGAGATTCCAAGTAATAAGGTGAGCTAATATATTATTATTATTATTATTATTATTATTATTATTATTATTATTATTATTATTATTGACTTTTCAAACTAGCATTTTCACACTCTAAACGTGTTACACGGGCTGTTACTTAATGCAGGTTGGTGTTCTAATTGGCAAGGCTGGAGACACTATTCGAACATTGCAATTTAGCTCGGGTGCAAGGATTCAAATCACTCGGGATTCTGAGGCTGACCCTAATGCACCAACTAGGCCTGTGCAACTATTAGGCACTATAGATAGTATAAACAAGGCTGAGAGACTTATAAAAGAAGTTATTGCTGAGGTTTAATAATCTGCAAAAAAAATTTTTTTCCTTGATTTGAAGTTGTATTTCTGTTTTTGTTAAAGTTAGGGTTTCATTTTGCAGGCTGAGGTTGGTGGGTCCCCGTCTTTGGCTGCTAGGGGCTTTTCTGCTCATTCTTCTGGGATGGGTGAACAATTTCATATGCAAGTTCCAAATGAGAAGGTTTTATTTGTTTGTTTTCTAATGTTCTTTTAAGTTTATCACTTTGTTTTATTTGTAACGTTTTGAGTTTGTTTTTGTTAGGCTGGTGTGATTATTGGCAAAGGTGGAGACAGTATTAAAAGTCTACAATCCCGATCTGGAGCACGCATTCAGGTAGTTAATGAGATGAGTATACGTTTAAACATGCTAATATGCCGAGTACAAATGTAAATGAATTTAGTATTTTGATATTTGCACATAATGTAGCTGATTCCACAACATCTTCCTGAGGGTGACCAATCTAAAGAAAGAACCGTAAGAATCACTGGCGATAGGAAACAGATTCAGATGGCAAGGGATTTGATTATGGAAGTTATGGATCAGGTTTGTTTACATTCTTCATCTTTTACTTTAGAATCGTAACTGGTGGCATAATGTTACTAAATGTTGATGCATGTTTTAGCTTTATTGATTACACTATAGTTGTTTTTGATATATCAAGTGTTATTGATATTTGTTAAGGAGGTATATATATTTTTGTAGTCAAGATTTTCATACTCGTCTTGTAGAATTTGGTTAAGTTTGCAAATCTAGTTTCTGTAACTGCCTGGTTTTAGTTTTCTCTAAATTTGGTTAGATAATCTTCATGCGCTTTTGTTAATGTTTAATTTTTGATACTTTCTGAAGCGGTACATCATTCGTTCGTTTTAATCAATTCAAGTCCCAATTTTTATCTATGTACCAGTACAGGATATCTTTAGGTTAGAATTTTCATAAACCATGGTTTACCATGATATGGTTCTCATATCTTGTATTAGCAAACACACTAATCATCTATATTAGCATTAAAATAATGGCGTGGCTTGTTTAGGTGAGGTACTGCTGTATATTGAAATATGTATTCTCATCTCTTGTATTAGCTAACACACTAATCATCTATATTAGCATGAAAATAATGACGTGGCTTGTTTAGGTGAGGTACCGTTGTATATTGAAATATATATATTATATAGCACTACAAGTTTCTGAATTTATGCGCATGTTGACATTAAATTGGTAATTCCATTTGGTTTTTAATTTTAGATGTGGGTAACTTAGGAACGGGTTGTTTTTTTCTAGTTTTTGCCGTTGGCTTTGTAGTGACTCTTTGTTGAGTATCGAGCAGTCTGTTATTGTTGTTTGTCTAATTGTAGTTATATGGTTAATCGCTAATATGTGTTCTGCTGAATATGTGGCACTTTCTGCTAAGTGTGAAAGAATCTTAGGTCATATGATAATAGGGTGGGAGCTGAGTGTTTACAACAAAGATGATACATGAATGATTCCATGGTGACTTAAAATGAGATGTGAATTTTAAAGTGTCATTTTTTTTTTCCGAATTGGTTGGTGTTAAAAATGCAGATTTCACACTGGGTGAGCATTGCTTTCTTGGTGTAGCAAAGGTATCTATCACGCAGGTTTTGAAGGAAGTTAATAGTTGGTAAGATCGCTTCGAGCCTCCAAAGATCATCCATAATAATAGTGTTAGTAAAAGACTTTTTTATGCCAACTACCAAGTCTTCTATGATCAGATGTAATATGGTTGGAATAAAATATCTTGCCTTGATTATCTTTCTTTCTTGCGACATGACGTTAGTTTGTTTGTATCTACAACATAGGAGAATTTAGAGTAACCAGTTTCTTGTTTTCAGACCTTTTTTTTGGTTTTGATCCAAGCTAACTGACATCTGACCAACTTATTCAGTCAAAGTTGACTTCTACTGTTTTTTAACAGCATGTCTGTTATTTTGTTGTTGATGATCTACAGTCTGAAGGTTTGTTCGACTCTATGAATTTTTACTTAAGCAGAACATAATCTTTGAAGTTGTTTATATTACTTTTCAAAATCTATATGCATTTCTTAGCCACTCTCTGCATCATTTTAATCTGTACGGTCTATCTCCAAATACTCTGTTAGCCTTTGTTTATTAATAAGTGTTAAACAATGTATATATAGGCTCATGTTTATCACATAACCAAATTTCGTAGAGAACCATGATAACCGCGCATAAGCACTTGTAGACAACGCTTACGAGGTATAATTGGCTAGAGAAAGAGTGGATTTTGTGGTTATATATCCGCCTTACAAGTTATGTATTGTAGTTAAAGCAACAAGTACATGTGTTTATGCGGCGCAGAGTTGTCTCTTTAAGTTTGGGTATGTACTGAACAGTGATATAAGTTTAATTGGACTTATGACCAACTGACTGTGCAGATCGGTCTTGTTTTCCTTCTAATTGTTTGTAGGTATGGTTGTATAGATTATAGATCTGGTAATTGTTGCTTTACTTAGTTTGACTGAAATCTGAAGAGCAAACGTTATATAGCAGCTATTAGTTGACTGCATGATATGTGTGCATTTTACCATCTGTTATTTGTATTATTTGGTTGAACTCATATATTATGTTGTCACACATTATATTTTAATAATGCTTCTTGTTCAATTTTGTTATTCAACCTTTATTTGTGAATATAGGTTTTTTCATATATGAAATTAATTTGTATTTTTCTCTGTTGTCTTTGTCAACTTTTCATTTCAGCCTGTACGATCAGGACCATCAGGCGGTAATAATCAGCAAAACTTCCGTCCACGTGGATCTGGTGGCTCTAACTGGGGACCTAGAGGTGGCCCACCATCACAGTCAACCGGGTATAACAACTATCCACCCCGAGGCGGGTATTCATCTCAAAACCCATATTCAAATCAGGGCTACGGGCATTATCCACCTCAGCAACCACCACCAAGAAACAATTATGGTTGGGATCAAAGACCACCAGTTAACAAACCGGGCCCACAAGATCAGACTGGTTATGACTACTATCAAGGCGGCCGTATGGGGGCACCATCTCAACCACCACCCATGCATTCTCACGCTCCTGGTCCTGGTCCTGGTCCTGCCATGGGAGGGCCACCAACTTACAATTACGGGCCGCCTCATGGTCCTGATTATGGTCAACAGCCAGGTTCGTATCCACAGACAGCACCATATGGTCAAGGTTATGGTGAACCCAGGTTTGACCACGGACCCGGACAACATTCGTACAGTGGTCAAGGGAGTCAACAGCCAGCTTACCCTCAAGGTGGACCTGCCACTCATCCAGGGTATGGTCAACCACAAGCATACAACATGCCACCTCAACAACCATATAGTCCACCTTACAGTCAACCACCTCGGCAACAACCGTATCCTGCATCTAATGGACCAGCGCAGCAAGGCTACCCTCAGTACGTTCCCGCTCCGGTTAATGACGGGTATGGACAGCAGGCGGCACCTGGTGGTTATGGTCAACAAGGTGGTCAACCCGTTTCTGGGTATGGTGGACCGCAGGCGGCACCTGGTTATGGTCAACCAGCACCAGCACCTGCTGGTGGTTATGGTCAGTACCCTTCTACACAACCTGGTTACAATAATGAACAAGCAGGTCCAAATAGTGGCGGTTATGGTTATCAAGGAGCAGCGGATCCGGCTTATAGTGGTGGTCCGGGAATGGCAGGGTATGGTGCACCACCACCTGTTCAGCCTGCTTATTCTCAACCAGCTCCGGTTCATGCTCCAGCTCCGGCTCCTGTTCAGGCTCTGGTTCAGTCCGGGTATGATCAATCAGCCCCACAAACAGGTGGTTATGCGGCTCCACAGGTTCAACCACAGCCGCAGCCACAACCAGGTTATGGTCAGTACGATAATAATCAGATGTATGCAGGCCACCGTTGATTGAAGGAGGTGCGGTTTCTATGTCACATCTTTGGTTGTATTAGTACGGATATTTGTTAGGATTTTGTTGAATCGGATGTTTTAAATGCGGATTTTTGTAAGTTTATGATATGATGCTTTTAGAGACGTTTTAAGCTATGGTTGCTTCATGTCTTGTGGCATTGCTATGTTAGACTTTATGGGTTTGAATGGCCATTAAAAAAACTTTGAATGAGTTTTAAAAATCAGTTTTTAACTCAACTTTTTATATACCAACTTGTCTTTATTTTTCTTTCACATCTATTATTAATCAGTCTTATGTTCGAGATGGTTTTAAGATTTTTCCAAAGATCTTAGGTTCTATCTCAACCTAAGCTGACTGGCATGAGGAGACCTATTTGTAGAAGAAGAAAATGCATCATAAATCTTCTAACCAGTAAGTTTGTAGTAACTATTATATGTTCGGTGTTCGGTTGATCTTCTGGTTTAAATTATTTATTATTATTTGAGTTTAAAACGGAATAAAAATGTTCATATAAAAACATACCCATCTAGCTAGCTAGTTATTGTTGACTTTATTTATTTATTTTTATTTTGTTTATGGAAAAAGGCACTTATTTATTGTTGGCATATAAAACAAAGAAATATAGAGGAATAAAATAAATCTTCTTAAAACAATAAAATAAGACAACCAAAGGAATCAAATATATTCATCAAATAAGTAGCTTTGAAGTAGGTTGATGGTTTTGACTTCAATTCTATCTCAACCCCACCCTCCTAAGTAAATGTCAGATGCTTATAGGAGAAAACAGAGGATTGATATCCTTTTCTTTTAGTTGGTTAACCATAAACAAATAAAACTAGTAGCCAAAACCTCTGTTTTCCAACATGTTCTCAAATCAAACCATGGGCTAAAGGCAAAGATCTCATACCAATGAATTGTGCACGTTATAGAACACATAAAGTCCACAAATAAATTGATAAAATATGGTGACGTGAGAACGGAACGGAAGTAATCAAATGACTCAAACTCGACTCATAAAGCTTAAAAAGAACCTCCAAGGTCTATGATATATTAGAAATTAAATCAATAATAATCAACCAAACGAAACAATAATTTTCCATGGCATTTAACGTCCTATCTTAGAGATAAGAACCAATAAACAAATAATGATGAATCCTAACAACTAAGAAATTGAAACTTGTAGATAAATCTGAGATGTTCTTGCATCTTTAAAAACTGCAATACTAATTTGTTAGGTCATGTGTAGTGGAGCACCATAACCGCCTATGATAGGCCATATCACCCCAAACATCGCTCCTGGGGCGTTATGGAGCTTAAAACGGTCTCCAACGCTTCACCATAACACTAATATGTATGTTGAACTGAGCGTGACCACTATATATGACCTTGGATAATCCAAAACGGTCCCTCTCTCTCTTGTAGTTGAACAGTTTCAACATTTTAAACACCGAAATTTAGAGTTTTGATCAGTTGAGCTCAAAACCAAAAACCGACCAATAACAGCAGATAAGGGTGGATAAAACTCAAGTTTGAATCGCATTGAAACATGCATAGGCAAGTCAAACTAGTTGTTGGTTTCCTCTTGGTACCATCCTCGCTCTTCGAACTACAAATAGTCATATTTTCTTTCTGGCATCATCAATCAAATTAATTATTAATTAATTTCTTAACTCCAACCCTTACCAATTATTTTAATTGGATTTCATGCTTCAAAGTTCAAACACCTGCAAAAACCCCTGAAGAAACACTAACCGGACCCAGAGGCAGATTACGGGTAACCTGGGGGCTGGAGAGATGTTTCCCACGAGGGGTTAGACCCTTGGAAGATGGTTCTTCTGATAACCTGCAAAACAGACACCGTGAGCTCGTCACTGAGAAGGGGGGGGGTTCCTCCTTGTGACCACCCTCCGGCGTGAGAATCAGACTAGATTGCTCTTTAAATATAAAAGTATATTAAGAGATTGCTAGAGCAGATATCAGGTATAATATGATGATAATGTAGTAAGATATGATAAGATGAGATGGTCATACCATTTGGGGTATTTATAGCCGAAGGTAGGTTTCCAAGGGGTTTAGCCGGCCCAACACGCTACCAACTGTAACCTATGCACGTGCCCTGCCTGTGAGTGGTGGATAGGTAGCGGCTGACACAGAGCAGGCGTGTCGTGCACTCTTCCTCTTCTGCCAACTACAGGCTAGGCACGTGGTATGGCAGGAGTTGGTGGGTAGGCGGCGGCTATTGGTCACAGTGCTGTGGCGTGCTGTCTGCCATGCTGCTGTCAGTGAGCTGTCGCATTCTTGGTCAGATCTTTTGTCTGTACCTCGTCAGGTATCACACAAAAGATCCTCCATCATACGGACTGGCTCATTTAGGCGGGAGTTTTCCCCCTCCCGCCTTTGCTCATTCCTTCAGGTGACACTGGGGAGAGTTAAGTGCCTAGTGCGTGTAGCCATGCTGCGCGGGTGGCCTTCCCTCATGGCTTGTATCCGAGGCTGCGGGAACAGGCGGAGTCCTTCACCATGGGAGGCATTTCCTGCGGGACCAGCTTGCATACTGCGCGTAAGGACGTCACTTCTCTGAGCATGGTTGGTCCTGCGGATCCAGTTGGTCTCTGCGCAGACGTCCCTGTTTAAGGTGAGTCTTGCGGGTCCAACTGGGCTCTGCTGGGACCTACCTCTTCAAGTCCCCCCAGTCCAATGTTCTTCTCATGCGTGTTTAATAAAGTGAGGTGAACTTTTGGACTTAAAAGGGTTTTGAAAAGGGTTTTGTAAGGTTTTCCATGGGAAGTCCTTGTCACTTGCAGAAATGCCCGAGTTTCCTGCTTGGTCTTTGGGTATGATGCGGGTAGGTCTGTAACCTCCTCGCAGGTCAGGAGCATTGAGTCCCAGTTGTGTGGATTCTCCATGAGGTTTTGGTAGTTTTGAACATAGTGATCAATTATGTTAAAACCACCAATTCCATCCTGGAGCTTCAAACAACGTAGTTCTCGACGTTCCCGCTATGCGGGGATGTTATTTCCTTTTCCGCAAGCATTGCCCAGAAGATCCTTCTTGGTTTCAATTCCCAGCGGAGCGCTAGGTATGTGAAGGGTTTTGCCTTAACACTGTACCTGCGCTCGTCTTACGGTTACTTTACTTCCAAGGTATTCCTGGCGTCAATTCCCTGCGGGTGCTAGGTATGTGAAGGGTTTTGCCTTTACACTGTACCCGCACCCGTCTTATAGTTACTTGGTTGCCGAGGTATACTTGGCTTCAATTCCCTGCGGGTGCTAGGTATGTGAAGGGTTTTGCCTTAACACTGTACCCGCATTCGTCTTACGGTTACTTGTTGGCCAAGGTTTTCTTGGCTTCAATTCCCTGCGGGTGCTAGGTATGTGAAGGGTTTTGCCTTAACACTGTATCCGCATCCGTCTTACGGTTACTTGTTGGCCAAGGCAAGGGGTATTTTCCCGCTTACTTTTTAATACTTCCGAAGTTTGAATTTTGAAATTCGAAGAGTTGGTGAAAAGATAAACCTCTGAAACGTCGTGCGACGGTTTCTTCTGACTGTGTCAGGACGTGCAGGAAGTTATGGTGACGTGACAGAACATGGTCATTCCAGTCGCTTTTTCAGGCGCGTGGGAGCGATTTTTCGGGCGCGTGGCCGCGAAATTACTGGCACACGTCCTTTCAACAGCTGTTGCCAGCTTGCTTTTTGCCACGTGTCATAGTTTCATTGCCCATTTGATTTCTCTCTCCTCCGCATTAAATTCACCGCATTAATTGCGATTACTATATAAAGGGGGAGAGGGTTATTTGCAATTCACACTTTCCACTTTCATCTCTTCTTTTCAAGTAATTTCCGGCGAATTTTTCTGTTCAGTAAAGCTTTACCCTGAAATCTCTTTTCATCTTTCTTTCACCATGTCTTCTCATGATGCTGATGACCAGAAGACTGCTGGCGAATGCCAGTGCTCTCTTCCTGTCGATCTGTACCAGTATATCGTCAGGAAGTTCATGCTCGAGTCTCTCGAGCCTGAGTTTCCTGAACCCCACCATACTGTGTACGATGCCCCTAGTGGCAAGATCGGGGTTTATGCTGCATTCTTTGTCTACGGGAACCTTAGGTTTCCGTTGACAAAGTTTGTGTACCGTGTCCTAGAGAGGCACGGTGTGCACCTGACAGAGGTGCACCCCATGGCCATTGCCAAGGTCCGGCACTTTGAGTGGGTGTGCCGGATACTGGGCCTTGAGCCCCTCGTTGATCGCCTGATGACCTTCTATACATGGAGGTGCATCCAAGGGTGGTACACTCTTACAACCCGTATCAAGGGTTTAAAGATTTGTACCACCGAGCGGAGTCTTCGCTCATGGAGAAGAGAGTTCTTCTTCATATCCGCTCGCGCCATCCCCATCGCCATGAAGTTCAAGAATGGCCAGGCGCTTCCGAACCTTCCCGCCCTCAACTACGAGGAGGCGGAATGGTTCTCGAAGATTTCCCGGGTCCAGTCCCCGGTTTTCCGTTTTCCGGAGTCGGCGATGGTGATGTTGGGGATGAGCCGGGTGTGGAAGGCGGCGAATGCGGATAAGGTTCCGATCGTCCTTGAATATGGTTCGAACTCTGTCCCTTATGGTACGTCTTGTTTCATTTTGCTGACTTCGATTTTTACTAACTTTCTTGTTGATTTCAGAGGGGAACGATCTTCAGTCGCTCCTGAACCCGCGGGAGGAAGATGGTCCCGCGCGGATGGGTACTCGTGCTCTGGATGAGAACGAGTTGCCCATCTTAGAGCAGACCGCGGGTCGGTTCGTGGAGGTTTACCCGCCAGGCCAAGAGATCCTGAGCCACCGACGGCCAGGTAAGCCTATCTTCTACCCTGAACCTCTCAATGCTGTGCCTGCTGCTGGAGTTCATGACATTTCTTCTTCTGAGGAATCCGCAGAAGGTCCTCCACTGGTGCGGAAGAAAAAGGCTGCCGTCGGGAAGGGCAAGGAGAAGGTGGCCTCTACGGCCGACCCGGTAATCCTATCTGACTCGGAGTCAGATAATGCAGAGGTGGCGGGGAAGCCCGGTGGTGAGGAGACCACCGCTCCGGAGGCTGCAGGTGTTACCTCCGGGGAGGCAGCGACGACGACGGTTACCGGTGTCAAGAGGCCGGCTCCATCGGGTTCGCCCCCGCTCGTCCGTGCGTTCAAGCTCAAGAAACCCCGTGAGTACCTCCATAATTCTTGTCTAGATTTGTTGTTTCAAATAAATTTTTCTAACACTTTTGCTTGTGCAGGTGTGGATGTTGACGCATTCCAGGGTGGAGTTGGAGCAAGTATTCCCCCGCCAATGACGGTAGGCTCGGTCAGCCTTCCCGAGGCGTCGACCCAGGCGTCTACGCCTGCTTCCGCTGGTTCCAGCCTTCCCAAGGCTGTTCCAGCTGAGAAGGTGTCTCCGCCGGCCGTGAGTGCAATTTTTACAGCATCTTTCACGGAGCCGGCGGTTACTGTTGCTGAGAAGGTGGCGCCAAACATGGCTACCACAGCGGCTGCCACTATACCTGCGCCACCGCCACCGACGGCCGGACCATCAGGTATGCGCCAGGCTTCCCGCCGATCTATGCCACCTTCCCGTCTGCTTGACCTGTTGGATGGATTTCCTTTAGGTTCAGGTGATGGGTTTGGCGGCTATCGGCCTGTTATTGACCCTACAGGTACGTAGGGTTATTTTTTTCCCTTATATATTTTTATCATCTTTTCCTAACTGCCTTTGTTTCTTTTGCAGTGTCGGATTCCAATGAAGTGTATGTTCCAAGATGGAACATACGCCGAGGAACAACCCTTCGCACCCCTGTGGAGTGCGTGGACTGGGCTCGCCACGCTGCTCCTCATGGTGCGTTGGGGGAAGCCATGGCCAGCTACCAAGAGGGTAGGCTAACCAATGAGCTTCGGGTTCTCCAGGCCCGAACGCAGCCCCGCGTCGAGCTGCTTTGTCGTGAAAACGACAAGTTAAAAGCAGCTCGCGCCAAAGATGTATCTGAAGCGCGGGCTCTTCGGGAGGAGAACCGGCAGTTGGCCGCTGCCGCAGCCGAGAAGGAGAAGGCATTCAAGGCCCTCGAGGTTGAAGTCCAGGCGCGACTCGAGGCCCGCTCCAAGGCTGCCCAAGCTGTGAATGAACAGCTTCGGCTGGCCAAGGAGACTGCGCGAAACTCAACTGAGAGGGCTGCCAAGGCTGAAGCTGTTGCTGAGCCACTTCGCGAAGAGAATGAGCAGCTTAAATGCAAATTAAAGGCTCTTCAGCATGCTCATGATGCCTTGGCAATGGAAGACGCCAAGAAGCTGCAAGAGATTCTTGACCAGAGGGGGGTGCTTGACCAAACCGAGCGGAAGCTTAAGGGCGTCGAAGAGGCTGCCGCAAAGGAAGTATTACTTGCCAATCTGAACCAAAGCGAAGCCGAACGCGCCCGTGACGAAGTGCAAGCTACCCTCCAATGGCTACTTCGAGAAGCGTTGCCTCAGGTATCCTCTTTTTTTTTTTTCTCTTTTCTACTTGTAATTAGAAAATGTTCTAACTTGTAATTTTCTTTTGTAGGTTGTGCGTCGGGTCCTTTCAGAGACCTTTTACGACGATGCAATGAGCGCAGCCCTCAACGCTTCTCATGAGGATGGGGAGAAGACTGGTTTCCTGCTTGGTCTAGGGTTTGCTGAGAGAGGCTTTCCGCCCTCCAACTTCCCTTTATTCCATGTTAATACTGAAGTTGCTTATGACCAAGCTGTGAACCAGTATGCTGCCTTCCCGCATCCAGTGGTGGAGAAGGTGAATGAAGCTGCTGCTGCTGATGATGGGCTAAACATCCTTAAGGCTTTCCTTGGGCAGCCACGCTCAGACGGTGCTGGTCCAAGCGGAGGTGGCCCTGAAGCCTGATCCTGGAGATCTCTTCCCACCGTTAGGATAGACAGCTTTGTATAGATTTCTTTTAGGCGGGTAGTTACCCGGCTACTGTTGTAATACATCATTGAAATATTAATCTTTTTGCGTATAAGACTGTTATTTCCTTCTTTGGGTTCCTTGCTTTATAAACTTTATGACTTGCATACTTAGTTTAAATTAGCAATTTTCCAAGTGTTCAGAATAAGAACCTTTGAACGTGGTTGATAGTGGGTTAAAGTTTCGCTTCCTCCTTCGTGATTGTGCGGGTAGAACCGTCACTTGCACTTAGTAGGATGGCAGAACTTTACCCTTATCTGACCTGCGTGTAGGTTTTTCTCATCTTTTGAGGATAAGTTAACCTTTGAACGTGGTTGATAATAGGTGAAGTTTTGCTTCCTCTTTCGTGATTGTGCGGGTAGAACCGTCACTTGCACTTGGATGGCAGAACTTTACCCTTATCTGACCTGCGTGTAGGTTTTTCTCATCTTTTGAGGATAAGTTAACCTTTGAACGTGGTTGATAATAGGTGAAGTTTTGCTTCCTCTTTCGTGATTGTGCGGGTAGAACCGTCACTTGCACTTAGTAGGATGGCAGAACTTTACCCTTATCTGACCTGCGTGTAGGTTTTTCTCATCTTTTTAAGAATTTTGTTTTGAACCGTTCGACACGCGGTTGTCGATAGGTTAGTGTTCATTTTCCTTTCATGATTCATGCGGATAGACCGGCACTTTCATTTAATGGGATGAACTCTTTCAACTGACCTGCGTGAAGGTTTGCCACGTTATTGGGTTCGTGCGGGTAAGACCGCCTTCCCACGCGACGACTTCACGTAATGTGAATGTCGTCACCAGTGTTGGATAGTTTTAACCGTTCGACGCGCGGTTGTTGACAGGTTATTATTCAGTTTCCTTAATGATTCATGCGGATAGACCGGCACTTTCATTTTTGGGTGCTGAACTTTTTCCCCTTCAACTGAGCTGCGTGAAGGTTTGTCACGTTATTGGGTTCGTGCGGGTAGGACCGCCTTCCCATGCAATGACTTCACGTAATTATGCGGTGGAAACCGGCATATTAGTGTTCAGAAAAGTATAAATGTAAAATCATCAGCTTCGATATTCTTAAAGAGAATCATTTCCATTAGAAGTGGCTCTTGGCCTTCTCTTTACAAATTGGAATTGATTACATGCAAACTGTGTAATTGAACTCCCTTCCATGTTGGGATGGGAGTGCCATCGAGCCGATACGCACCTGGTTCGGGATCTCGTTCTTTACGCAGCATGTAGTCTCGATTTTGAAGCTGAAATTTGTTCGTGTTTTCCCCAGCTGGGGTTCTATACGCACTCGCCTGCCTAGCTTTTATTTCGCCACGAGGTGCGCGAGCGTCCCATCTCTGACGAATGTTTCGACCATGTCTTTTACGTCTATGCATTCTTCGGTGTTGTGGCCTTTTGTTCTGTGATAGTCACAGTACTTGCTCCGATCAGCATCGTGACGATGCCGGATTACTGGAGGCTTTGGCCATGGGAGCTCCTCAGTAGCAAATATGTCAGTGACGCTTTTGGTAAGTGGCGTCCACCTGGAGTTCCGGTGCGGCTTTACATTATCCCTTTCACCCAATCGGTGCTGTAAGCCGGATGAGGTGTCAAAGTTTACCCTTGACTGCCAAATGCCTTGCTTCCGTTTTTTGTTCAATCGGGCGGTGAGGACGTTGTCCTCTCTCGTCCTCTGGGTGTAAAGGTTTGTGTTCTGCGGAAGGTCTCTACCCAGTTGCTTCTCCGTTTCCGCATAGCGTTTGGCTGCTGTCATGATGCCATCCCATGTGGATGGCATTCCATCTTTACCCGTTAGGGTGCGGATAAGCTCTGGGTCTTGCGCGCCCTGGATGAAGGCTGCGCGAACAAGATCCTCGCTGATATTGCCCAAACTTAACTTCTTTGAGTTGAAGCGAGTGATGAAGTTTAGCAGAGATTCATCTTCTTCCCGTGTGCATTTGAGGATTGTCCATTGCTCCTCGGTATACTTTCGCTGCTGGCTGAAGTGTTGGCTAAACTTCTGCTGGAAGTCTGCCCAGTCGTAAATGTGGTTAACCGGTAAACGATCGAACCAAGCCCTAGCAGCCCCCACCAGCGTCATTTGGAACATGTAACACCACGTGGGTTCCGTCCAATTGCTAACGGTTGCCCCCGCTATGAACCTGTTCAAATGATCGTCTGGATCAGATATGCCATCATATGTGCCTATGTTAGGCATTTGTTTAGCACTTTTCGGGGCGATTGCTTCAGCAATGTCCCTTGCAAATTTGGACGTTCCTGCATTTGTAACGTTTGGTCTGAACGTTTTAGAGAAGTCTCGTGGACCTCCATCTATGCTTCTTGGTTTGAAGGCTTGTCCAAAATGCCTTTTCGGTTGGATTTCCGTTTCTTTACGCTTCCCTTTTGCCTTATGACGAGGGTTCGCGTCGGAGTCGGATTCCTCCGAGTCATCCTCCCAGTATTCGAATTCGTCGGCCTGTTGCACGGAACGCAAGCGTTCGTTCAACTCAGCCTGGAATTCCTTTTGTCGTGCCTTCGCCCATGCCTTGACTTCGTCGAGAGTCTGGCGGGGGAGTCTTCGTTTTTCAAACTGGGTATCGGTGGATCCCAGTAGGCGGTCATTTACTGCACTTGCCCCTGCTTTAGTAAGTGGGGTAGTGTTCGTAAAATTTACTTCACTTGCTCCGGCTTCGGTAGCCGGAGTAGTGTTTGTAAAAACTGTGTTGCCGGTATTCCCCCCAATAGCTGGGGTTGTGGTTACCGGAATTTCTCTAACCATCTTTTGTATAAAGTTTTGAAAAAACTGGAGAAAATTGTAGTTCTAGCTTTATGCACGGATGGCGCCAATGAAGAAACACTAACCGGACCCAGAGGCAGATTACGGGTAACCTGGGGGCTGGAGAGATGTTTCCCACGAGGGGTTAGACCCTTGGAAGATGGTTCTTCTGATAACCTGCAAAACAGACACCGTGAGCTCGTCACTGAGAAGGGGGGGGTTCCTCCTTGTGACCACCCTCCGGCGTGAGAATCAGACTAGATTGCTCTTTAAATATAAAAGTATATTAAGAGATTGCTAGAGCAGATATCAGGTATAATATGATGATAATGTAGTAAGATATGATAAGATGAGATGGTCATACCATTTGGGGTATTTATAGCCGAAGGTAGGTTTCCAAGGGGTTTAGCCGGCCCAACACGCTACCAACTGTAACCTATGCACGTGCCCTGCCTGTGAGTGGTGGATAGGTAGCGGCTGACACAGAGCAGGCGTGTCGTGCACTCTTCCTCTTCTGCCAACTACAGGCTAGGCACGTGGTATGGCAGGAGTTGGTGGGTAGGCGGCGGCTATTGGTCACAGTGCTGTGGCGTGCTGTCTGCCATGCTGCTGTCAGTGAGCTGTCGCATTCTTGGTCAGATCTTTTATCTGTACCTCGTCAGGTATCACACAAAAGATCCTCCATCATACGGACTGGCTCATTTAGGCGGGAGTTTTCCCCCTCCCGCCTTTGCTCATTCCTTCAGGTGACACTGGGGAGAGTTAAGTGCCTAGTGCGTGTAGCCATGCTGCGCGGGTGGCCTTCCCTCATGGCTTGTATCCGAGGCTGCGGGAACAGGCGGAGTCCTTCACCATGGGAGGCATTTCCTGCGGGACCAGCTTGCATACTGCGCGTAAGGACGTCACTTCTCTGAGCATGGTTGGTCCTGCGGATCCAGTTGGTCTCTGCGCAGACGTCCCTGTTTAAGGTGAGTCTTGCGGGTCCAACTGGGCTCTGCTGGGACCTACCTCTTCAACCCCATATATTAAAAACCAATTTCTCATTCATTCCAAAACAGAGCATAAAGTATTTCACTAACTACAATGTCTGGATTATGGAAATCGAGGAAACTAGTTGCAACCAGATTATCTTCATTTGTCAAACTAACCACCGGAATTGGTGATAGTCCGTACACTCACCGGAACTGCTTGTTAATTGGGTTGCAAGCTAGGTACAACTGGGACCATGCTGGTGCTGGTGGCTTTGATAATAACAATAATGGGATGGTAATAAGGAGGATTAAGGCGGAACCTAATTGCCCTCGTTGTAATTGCAAACCCATCATTGATCTTGTTTTCCCCGATAACCGCCTCGTTGGTCCACCGAGTTCTATTGGTGAGGATACCGAAGAGGGTAATCAGCAGCCGGTGAGATTATGCCCAAATTGTAAGTCTGCTTATTATTTCAGCAAGTATAATAATATGGCTCCTCTTCAGGGTAGGTTTATTGAAATAGGGAAGCTTAGGTGTAGTGATAATGATGGTAATAATAATAATAATAATAATAGTAAGGATAGTAAACATATTAATGGTGAAGATGATTGTGGCGGTGACTCACAGCCGCCTTCAAGTGATGTACTTGCTGTGCATACTCCACTGGGCCCGCCTTTTGCGCCTGGGGTTAATGTTGTTCGTGCTGGTGTCGGTGGCGGGGATGGTGGAGAGAAGAATAGTGAATGGGGCGGGTCGAATTTGGGGAAGAATTTGCCTACGCCTAAGGAGATTTTCGAGGGGCTTGATAAGTTTGTTATTGGTCAAACGCGTGCGAAAAAGGTTGAAACTCTAACTCTTTTAATGATGATACTAGTATACATACCATAAGTTTTCAATTAGTAAATTGGTGTAAGTGAATTTGAATTTCATGTCATGTGCATTGCTCCACATTGGTATACTTCTTAAAGGGTAATGAATGACTTATTCAAACCGCTTCTAGGCAGTTTGCTATCCCTGTAAGTGAACTTGTGGCAAGTCTGACAATGTTTTCTAAAGTTTGCTGATGTGGCAAGTGAACTCCATGGAGTTGTTCATCAAACTTAGCTCTTCGCTTGCCACCCTAGCAGACGTTCTGAGTTCGGTTACAGGGATAACAAGCTGCGTAGCAGTATCGGTCTTGTTCCTAAAACACTTACTTCCACAAAGATATCCACTGCTTATCTGATTATTCGCAAGTGAGATAAGCTGTTTGGAATAAATAATTTGAAGTTGCTAATTCCAAACTTCATTTAAAAAAGTAATTTCTGATTTTTCATTTTTACTAAATTATATTTGATTGATCATTCTAGTTCTTGGAGGTGGTATAAGTATTTATTTATTTATTATTATTATTATTATTATTTTGTAAAAAAAATGAGGCTTCTTTTTCATATTTTCTGTGCCATTAAGGAATATAGATGCGTTTTAAGTAGGATTTACCGTAATAGAGAAGAAAAAGAACAGAAAAAATGTAATGGGTTAAAATGTTTAGTTGTGAGATTGATTTTAATGGCAATATGACTCTTGGGGTTGATTCAAGTAGCTAGTGATTCAACGTTTTCAATTTTATGTTCAGGTGCTTTCTGTGGCTGTATATAACCATTACAAAAGGATATATCATGCTTCATTGCAGAAAGGGTTAGTCATTATACATCTATATAATCAGACATACGGTTTAGTCTAAACTATTCCTTATTAGATTACCTTAGCATATAGATATACTCTTTTTTTCCTGCTTCTTTGTTATTTTATCGAGGCTAAAATAGTTTACTCGCCATTTTATAATATGCTGTGTTAGTGTAGCTACCGTAGCTTACTACTATCATTATTGATACCTTTGTGTGGTTGTTTCTTTAACTCTTAGTCACATTTTATGTTATCTGGACTTTCTATACTATGCTCTACTTGTAGGGGTGCAAATGAGCCATGCCAAGATCGACTAGGCTCGAGGTCGGCTCGTGAGTGGTTTTTTTAAGCATAAGCTCGGCTCGTTTATTATATATCAATTAATTTATATACATTTTTTTGTTATTTTTGTATATTTTGAGAAAAACCTTAATGAGCCTAAACTTGGCTTGAGCTCGTGTGCAGTACCTTGAACAAGCCAGAGCTCGGCTGTGCAGTGTGAAATTAATACATAGAAGTTTAAAAGAGTTAAAAATAAAAATATACTAGGCTCGCTAAGGCTTGACGAGCCTAAATGATCTTCCCATACTAAGGCTTGGTAGCTAAATGAGCTTTAGGGCTCGATATCGGCTCGGCTCGTTTGCCCACTTAAAAAAAAAGATTTTTTTGGAGCAGCCTCTCCATCCCTTGGGATAAAGGAAGGCCTGACTTCGTATCGCCCTCCCAAGATCTTACCAGTAGCTTTGCTATGAGTGAGATTTTACTGGGTACAATCGTTTGTTTGTTTATAATCACACATACGGTTTAGCTGGTGGTATAAAGCTGTTATTACATGCACATTTTTGGAGTTACATATGCTGATATGAAATTATGTATGCAAACTTAGGTCAGCAGTAGAAACAGGAAGTGATAGGACGAAAGATGATGACGAAACTGTAGAGTTGGAGAAAAGCAATGTACTTTTAATGGGCCCAACTGGCTCCGGTATCACGAGGCTTCATCTCTCTTTAATTTCAATATGTATCAAATTTTCTTGGGTTGTTTGGATCACTGATTGTTTTTATTTGACTTTTGGAAAACAGGAAAGACATTACTTGCAAAGACCCTTGCTCGTTTTGTTAATGTTCCATTTGTCATCGCAGATGCAACGACATTAACACAGGTAAGTCATATATATTATCTTGCTTACCGGTCTGCGCAATTCTGTTTTCAGTATTATGGATAAATGCATGATCTTCTTCGGTTCAACCTTTGGATTTGTGTTTTCGAAGAACAGATACGTTGTTAATTTTGTTGTACATTTTGATAATCAGCTTTGTCACAACTAGTATGAAGCTGATTTTTTAACCTCTATATATTAAGATCATCAGAGGCATAATATGTTTATCCAAAATTCCTAATATAAAAAATTGATTAGTGCGACTATCATATAATAACTCCAAAACACAAATCCATACACCCTTTAAAAGGATGCACTTTTAGACAAGTCACCTGATACATTAAATGGTATCATGTTGTTTAATGCCTGCTTTTAAACTCTTCTGAATTAGTTGGTTACTTGGTTTAATATTTTGTGTTCAAATCTATCTGAATTTACCAACCTTTTTATTATGATTCTGCAGGCTGGTTATGTTGGTGAAGACGTTGAATCTATATTACATAAGCTACTTACGGTATAGTTATTCTTTTATTGTCTAATAAATCATAATAATTTCCTTTCTGTGCACCATAATCAAAGTATTCCAAAATCTTTCATTATGCATTATTTATGTTTTCAAGTTTTTCCTCTTTATGTAATTTGGTCACTAGTTCTTTGTAACAATTAATAGTAACATAAATGTGAGTTTGACATTCGAAGTCAAAGTGTATATTCTTTTTCCAAGTTATTATCTTTTTCTGTATCTATGGTTTTTATGTTTACCCATTTGGATGTTATGGTGTTTTTCCTATTTCGTCATTAGCATAATATAATCTAATAGTGAAATTAATATTTTGAGTTTAAATTTGTACAAAGGTTGCTGACTTCAATGTTCAAGCAGCACAACAAGGGATTGTTTACATTGATGAAGTTGACAAGATAACCAAAAAGGTTATTTAGTTTTCTCTATAGCTATGTTCTTAATTACTTTTATATATTTTGTAACTTCTTTCTAATATTTTTACAGGCTGAGAGCCAAAACATTAGCAGAGATGTTTCTGGTGAGGGTGTTCAACAAGCTCTACTTAAAATGCTTGAAGGAACAGTAAGTGGTTTTACCTTTATACCCCTGAAAAACCGGCAAGCAATCAATATTATATACTTTGCAGATAGTGAATGTGCCTGAAAAAGGGGCCCGGAAGCATCCGAGAGGCGAAAACATTCAGGTATTCCATGAATGATTATTTTATATAAATAGCTAGTCAGTTACTTATGATTACAAAGACAATGTTACAAAAATAATATGATTCTTAGAATAAAATGATTCAGGAGGTTATATCATGTATGCAATAAAGTTTAGAACTTTTACTTTAGGTGACTTTCAACCTGTTTAAGGGCTGTAAACGAACCGGACGAACATGAACGGAGCATGTTTGTGTTAGTTTGTTTAACTTTAACCGAACAAACGAGCGAACTCGAACAACTAAACGAACGGGTTTTTATTGTTAGTGTCCGCTCGTTAAGAAAATGAACATGTTTGTGTTCTTATATGTTCGTTAGTTAACGAACTTTTCACGAACGAACATAGCTTAGCTAAAACTAGTTAAAAGTAAATGTGAAGAAAATTGTGTTGGGCCTAAAAAGTTATTAAAACTAGACTAATTTGTAATTGGCCAAAAAGTTTTAAATGAATATATTAACGAATGCTAACAAACGAACATAAAATGAACGTAAACGGATGAATTTACATGAATGAATGTAAATGAATGTTCACGACCATAAATGAATGAAGGAGAGATGTGTTCATGTTTGTTCATTTAACTAAATGAACAAATTTTTTGTTCATGTTCATTCGTTTATTAAACAAAAGAACTTCCCGCCGAACAGTTCACGATCTGTTATTGAATGTTTGGCTCGTTTACAGGCTTCATGTTCAACCTATTTGACCTGTTCTCCGTAATTCCGTTTTAATATTCTTTTTATTGGGTCAATTTCTTATATACCCTTGAAAACTTGCATAATATCACAAATAATCAACCAAAAAGTTTATATCAAATATACTCATTCAAAATACTTATTACTTAACATTTCATATATGCCCTTCTTTTCCTCCTTACACTCCAAACTCTGATTTCCTAATGCAAGTTTTAAGGAAAGGGTATAAATGTCATAAATATGAAAATAGGTATATCTGGTATAATGATTTTTTGTTGGGTAAACATGATATTATACCAAGTTTTGAAGTGGGATGTATGGAATTATCCCTTTTTTATTTCATTATTTGACCTGTTTGATATAAAACACAACCCATATCGACTATTTATATATTACAAGTAAATGGATCAAAATTATCAGCTTTATGTAGAAGTTATTAACCAATAACCATAATGAACTTGCAGATAGATACAAAAGACATTCTTTTCATTTGTGGTGGAGCATTTATTAATTTGGATAAAACCATATCCGAGAGGTGATTACTGGTTTATTTCGTATATTATTTTTATAATTAATTGGGGTCAAAACTCAAAAGTTAATTCCATTTTATTAAATTGTTTGTGTGAAATTTATGCTTATATCAGACGACAAGATTCTTCAATCGGTTTTGGAGCACCCGTTCGTGCTAATATGAGAAGTGATAGAGTGACTAATGCTGCAGTGACATCATCTTTACTTGAATCCGTAAGTTTCAATATCATTATTATTTGAATATCAAGTGTTTACATTTCTGTTATTGGTATACGGATCAAAATGCTTCGGGTCTTTTTTGGTTGACCTGAAAGGCCGAAACCCTCTTTGCCCTTGTTCTTTCTTTTCAGAAATAGTTAGTGGAATTATTTACATGGATAGTCCCTGTGGAATAATCTTTAGAATGTGGTCTAAAACTGTAGTTTCTCCAAGTCAGGGACCAAAACTATAATATGAACAAAGTACAGGGACCATTCATGTAATTATTTCTAGTTAACGTTGAATATGATTATTAATAAGTACATTATTTTGATAAATGTGATTTAGGAGATTTTGTGCATAATAACACACTTTGGCGACTTTCAGCACGTTCCCTTTTAATCTAGTTTTTTCTCATCTTACTCTTGTGACCCGTTAGAGATACAATACAAACTGATTATTTCGGTTCAACTTCAGGTTGAAAGTAGTGATCTTATTGCATATGGACTTATTCCTGAGTTTATAGGACGGTTTCCTATTTTACTTAGTTTATCGGCTCTTACCGAGGATCAACTTGTTCAAGTAAGTTTGTTTCTTGTATCACTTCACTAAAATTTTGTTTTTGAAGTATTAATTAATTAGTTGTTTCATTTACTTCTGTGTAGATCCTCATGGAACCAAAGAATGCTCTCGGTAAGCAGTATAAGAAGCTATTTCAGATGAACAATGTAAGACTATTCTATCAGGTCAGGGTTGATTTTTTTTCCCAACCCGTTGTAATTTTTTTCTTTTCACAGGTGAAACTACATTTCACAGAAAAGGCCTTAAGGTTAATTGCTCAAAAAGCAATGGTTAAGAACACGGGTGCTCGAGGGTTAAGAGCCATACTCGAAACGCTTCTAACCGACTCTATGTACGAGGTACATTGCTTAACACTCGTTCGGTTTCATGAATATTGTAAAAAAATATATTTTTTAACCTTTTGTACAATCTCATGAAAGCTAGTACATTTCAAGTTTGTGGAAAATAATAAGTCAAAATGACCTTTTTGCCTTCCATGTTGTTTCGGGTCCAGATTCCAGATACCAAGACGGGAAATGATAGAGTAGAAGCCGTGGTGATCGATGAGGAGTCGGTTGGGTCAGTTGATAAACCGGGATGCGGGGGAAAGATTCTCCGTGGTGATGGTGCATTAGATGATTATCTTGCAAATACCAAGTGTGAGGAACTAGAGGTAAGAACTTTGACTTTTTGAGGTCAAAACAAGTCAGTTTCATCTTCAAATTGATTTAAATCTTAACCTTTTAACACAAATTTTTAACATTGATTAATGTTTAAATTTTCACACCAATATTGTCCCTGGAGACTGCTGTGACCCAAGTCAACAAGTGTAAGGTTTGACCCGCTCTATTGTTCATGTTTTGCAGGAACCAGAAAGTCAACTGTTGGAAGGTGAAGAAGATGTCACATCAAAAGCCATGAGCATGTAAAGATTACATGCGTATTGTTTGATTACATTGTAAAACCGCTTCATAAAGTGATGTAATTATGTCAATGTAGCACATAATAGCATTTGATTCGGGTCAAATTGATAGATAATGTTGAATCTGTACCGAAAACTGAAACTGTAACTGTAATGTATATTGTTAATTACTTTCACACATTTTTACACATTAAAAGACGAATAAACAATTTGATTCATACAACTTTGTATATTAGTCGCTCAAACTACTTCCATTTTGATTCTCGTACTTCAGAGACATTGGAGGAATACTTTGTTGATGTCTGAAAACGTTGAACGGATCAATCTTTGTCTTTGCTTTCACCAACCGACCGTAGTTGTTACCGAAGTACATCTCACCCCATTCCCGACCCATCTCGACCACATTATCGTTTGAGTCAACCCTAGTTTTGACCCAATCCATCACTCCAAGATCAACATCTATGTAATTAACATATGCGGCTCGTGGGTTTTGTGAAACGTAAGGTGTCATGGACCCATGAAAGTCGCGTATCCAAGCTATAAATTCATCAGCTTTATCATTATCAGTTTCTTTCCATTCAATTAAATACTGAATGCCGAAAAGATTCCCTTTCCTGTGCGGAAAGGGAATCGAATCACTATTTATAGATCCCATTGTTCCACCGTACGGATCCAAAATAACGTACCCTTTCGGTTGTTTTTCAAGTATGCCAAGCATGGTGCTTAAACCGAGTGTAGGCATCAGTTTCTGAACGAAATCGGATTTGGCCTTGTAGTAGAGTTTGTCTTGTAATAATCGGTTTTTCAAGTCGGAAACCGAGCTTTGGTCTCCGAAACCCGAGAAGAAAAGAACCGACTCTATCCAACTCATTTCTTTACAGTTGTTTTCGGTTATTTTAAGCTCGGGGAAGTTTTGGTTCATGATCGGTAACGCCTTTGCTTTTGGTCCCAAATAGAGCCCTTTGAATGTAACCGATAAACCGGGCTTGTTTTTCCGTTCAGGTAAACCAGCACCGATGAAAGACGATATATAAAAGCCGTTAGGCAATGTAGGCGAGACGTGTTGCCATTTGTTTACTATATCAGCCACTTGTTCTTTCGTGCCTGATCTAGACACGATAAAACAAGTGACTATGTCTGGTACGCTTGATAATTTTAAATTCCAAGCGTACACGATTCCCCATACCCCACCCCCCCCCCCCCACCTCGTATAGCCCAAAATACATCCTCCCCCATTGCTGCTCGGTTCAATAACTCCCCATCAGTAGTAACTAAAACCGCGTCGACTACATTATCGGCTGCCAAGCCGTGCTTCCGTGATAATAACCCGAACCCACCACCCGAGATGTGACCACCCACACCGACACTCGGGATGACCCGGCAGAGAAACAATGGACACTACTAGACTCAGCTATCGCGTGGTAGGTCTGACCAAGTGTCGCACCGCCTTCAACCCACGCGGTACCCGAGTCCACATCCACTGAAACACGGTCCAGTCTGGTCAAGTCTATCACTACAAAGGGACATCCGTCAGTGGCTACAAAAGATGTCCCTTCGTAGCTGCGACCACCAGACCGGACCCTGATTTCTAGGGCCCACCGTCTTGCACTAATAACCGTATTCGCCAGCTGTTCTTTTGTTTCCGGGAACAAGATAACACCCGGTTTTGGTACCAATGGACCCGAAAATCTAAGGTTTTGAATTGAGAGGTTGAGAAGCTCATAATAAACAGATGTTGAGACATTATTTGAGCTCAAAAGAGTTGAGAAGTTATGAACACCAAACTGAGTTAAACACGAAGTAAAACCTCGTATTTGATCTTCGTGTTCGTGCTCGAATGAAGATACAAAAACAGACATGGTGATTATATTCAAAAGATTAAAGATTAAAGATTATATCCCACAAAAGTTTGAATATGAGAGGTGTTAATGAGAAGGTATGGGGAGATTAAGATTAAGGTTAATAATTTATAATGAGTGATGGTGAGTGTAAGGAGAAGACAAACAGAGGGATTTAATGAAGAAACTAATCTAATTAAGGTACGTACGCCGGCCGCCATTTTCTTATTGTTACAAGAACTTAATGTTGTTGCATGCAGACAAATGAGGCTTCTGTGATAATATTATAAGATGAGAATGAGATAGAAAGTGGATGTTGATTTAACTTTCCTAAAGTACAATATATGTTTTTAGAGGTCAAATCAGATGCATTTATGTTCAAGATAGATTTTGACATGGAAGTGGTATATTCTAGTTCTGAACTGTTCGGTTTTAACACGTAACATATATGTTTTTCAACAACGTATGATTCGGGGACCTCATACTGAGGAGTACCGACATAAACCTAAAATAAAATATGGAAATAAAATTACAATTTCGGAGAGAGTGTTTTGTTACGCTATAACAATTTGAAATAAATATAAAATCAAGAACATTGAGGAATAGGTTGTAGTGAGCTTATACACGGTTTTTTTTAAAACAGATATTTTAGTATTAATTTTGAACGAGGTTGTCTTTAAGGGTAAAATAGCTGAAGCAGCAGTTGTACTGGCGACAATGACTACCGAGCTTGAAATGTACCTAGCAGAAGTGTCATAGTTGGTGGAAATTTTGTGTTTGTTGAAATGTCTCAAACTAAGGTAGCACCGCGGTTTATAGTCATTCTGGAAAGAAACAAAACTATCAAATTATTTGTAGAATATATAGTAGATGTAAGAGTATGATTAGTGAATGTGAGTTGTAGCTCTAATTCTTTTTAACCTAATTACTACATAAAACTTAAACTGCATTAAGCGTGCTCAATAGTAATTTTATCGGTTTAGTAACACTTACAAACTAATTCAAGATTGTTGACTTGTTTGCATATATGACGTTACCCTTTTCAAAGTGTTACGAGTGTCTTTGTATAACCTATGACACAGTTCTAGTCCATCCTCAAAACTAGAGACCATTTCAAAACAAACAACCGATTATGAACCGTACTTTAGAAGGCTATACATGAACGAACTAGTTAAGAGGTCTTTTGAGTCTCTGAGCAAACCTTAAAAACATTAAGACAGTACTCAAACGACTCGTGGTGACGCGAATGTGCAAAGTGCACCATCAAAGCGCTTACTAACCACGACATGTGCATGTTTGCAAGTCCGCATTTAGGGTCCCACGAATTACTTTCTCTAAGGAAATACAATCCTCAATCTAAGGAGTGCTCCTCCTAATATGCCTTTCCAAGATTTGTCCAACTTTGTATGGGACAAGTTGACAATCATTTCACTCACTTTCCTCTCATTTTTCGTAGTTTTCACAACTTCAATTATCAATATCTCATTCATCTTAACTCTGTTATTAATGTACATAGTCATACACTTCTTTCATGCCATAGAGTAGAGTTTTCTAATTGGAGCTACTAGATTTGACACATACTACTAGTTCATGAGCAAATCAGATAAAGCAATAAAAAAAATTAAGGTAAAACCAGTTAAAATAGATCACTGACTTGAAGCAAAAAAAAGTAGAAAAAAGGAAATACAAAACATCGTTAATCCATCACTGATCACTGAACGAATACCACAAAGGACGAAAGAAAGACGGTCACAAATGGATTACACAAGGAACCCGATGTAAGTAAGTCGGACTTAGTCTTTGTTAGTGGAACTCATTGCCAACAATTTGAGTATAAAATTTTGAATAATTCCTGCTTAGACCTTTTGTTTTTAAATCTGAAAATAATTTAAACCCATAAACATGATTAGATGATCATTTGACATAGAATAAAGATGTCTGAAACAATAAAATATTGATCTACTAAATATCATGAAACTACTTGTTACAAGTTTAATAAAACACGTTATGGACCATAAGAAGGCCGTATATATCTTTTTGAGAATTACTTGATTCGTTTAGAGAAGCTATGACCGGCCAACCACAAAGCTCCAAAAGCCAACAAGATTATATAATATAATTCTATCTACTGTATGTATATATCGTCCCGCCGATAATCCAATAATCATATATTATAACTAGTGGTAGAGCCCGCGCGTTGCGGCGGGAACGCAACATGGATTTGGTCGGTAAGTTGGTCCGTTATGGTACCGCCTCGCAACTCGCATTTAGCCTTTAGACATCACTTGGGAATACGAACAATACAACTTGTATTATACAAGTACAATTTGGGAATACTAAGTCATGAACCATGTGACCGTGGCCCATTTTAATACCTTTATTTTTAAAACGAGTACACGCCGTTTAACCCGACCATAAATAGCAATTAAAAAGAAATGTATTAAAAAAACATTTCGACAAATACTCATAATGCTTGTAAGTCCGAATCGATTTTGAATCATCTTAACAGGAACCCAGTATTACCCTTTGCATAGTCAAACTACAAATTTTAATGGATGGCCTTCTATATAATTACAAAGTATGGACTGATACAATTATCCAATTATATTCCCAAAGTAATAGTAATAGTTGACTACACTTAGAATGGCAAAAACCAACCTATACACTTTCCATCGGTATAATGGTAGTACCAACCACCAAGTTGTTGCATCGTTCTAATACTCCAAAACATAAAGGATCCATCAAATTAACTTTAAAACAAGGAGCAATGTTGCATGTTATTCTCTCTACAATCCAGAAGCCTTTGGCTTTAACTATGACTCTTTTATTGACATAGCAAACTTTGACTTTTCTTAAATTCTCTTTTAAGAGGCCTTTTTTGTAATTACCAAATTCCATAGTTGCCCCTAAATTCATAATTTTCAGAACTCTTGCTTAGAATGCCTTTGACTTTAATCGTGCATAAGGCTTTGACCTTCGTTATCCTTTGTGCAAAATCTCAAAATACTCCTATGTTTTAGTCCAAAAAGAAAGCATTTTACATAAGAGAATACCATTAGAAACTAACTTGTTGAATATAAAAGCTATAAATATAAACAGTTAGGCTTACCGAGCTTTCCCAATTGTCTTCCAAAAGACAAATATGCATTATGCCTTTGACTTTGATCGTGCATATTTTGTTATCCTTTTTGCAAAATCCCAAAATACCCCTTCATTTTAAATATCCAACAAGATAGAATTTTACAAAATAGAATACCATTAGAAACTAACTTGTTAAATATAAAAGCAATAAAATTTAAACAGACAGCCTTACCGAGCTTTCCTAATTGTTTGTCATCTATAGTTCTATACAGCAGCAAAAAAATTAATAATACAACAGCAAAAAATGCCAAAAAAATAGCTAAAAAACAATTACTATGAATCTTTAACATGGGTTTGTATTAGTCGGTTTTGGGTTCATATCGAACCCAAAACTACAAAAATCAGTTATTGGGTTTTAGATTAGGTTTTTTTTGCGATTTTTGGTTTTCAATATGGACTCGCTTCTGTTTACCTTTGGGGTTGAAAGCTTTGGGCCTTAAAAAGTACCAAAATAATAAATATAGGCTTAATTATTTAATGATTAATTGGTCATTACTTATCGGGACCTTAAACTTTCGGGCTATTTATTGTTTTGTTTTATAAATTACTTAAAACTGGTTTTTCAGTTCTATAGGTGAATGCCACTTGAATAATCATATTTACAAACAAACAACAGTTAAAGAACGTGTAAATTATCACAAACCCGTGGTTTGTCTCGTGAGTCATCTTGACATATACGAGCAACTGCCACGTCATCCCTATGCTTCATTATAAAAAAAAAACCCAATAATAAACCAATATTGTTATAACTGAAATAAAATAATAAACTCCCAATAACAATTAACAATTTAACGCTACAAATGTACCCATCAAGTGTGCTTTCAAATTGCAAATCCACTTCTGTATCCAAGTTTTTATGATATTTTTAATGCAACAGAGTAGGCTTGTAATGCTCTTGATTCACCAACGTACGCAAAAACCGTCCGAATTTGCGCAATTGTCTGCTTTTTTTGATGGATCAAGAAATTGTCCAAAACAGTTAAAACTTTAAATATCAAAAGCAGTTTCCAGAACTAAGCTTAAATTTAAACAACACCCCACATGTAAAAACATCAAAAGACAGATTTTTTTCTTCTTTTTTTAGTTTAAAATTTTGATCATATATAGCAATATTAAGGTAGAAAAACACTAAAAGATTAACCTATTTCTTGAAATTTTGATCAAATCTTTAGACAAAATGCTATTTTGGATCAAATTCATTAACACCCACTTGAGAGAAATTAAAAAAAAAAAGATTTTTCTTGATCTAGATAGAAAAATAGGGGAATATTATTATATTTATTCTAGTAATGTATTTAAGTTAAATTCATAAAAATCCAGGTCAAAGATTTGATCATTTGGTATCTAGAATAGAGAAAAATTACTAATATTTTTAAAAAATTTAGGATTTTTTAAAAATTAGATAAAACTCACCTGCTCAACAATGTTTCCGGCTTCAGAAATAGCTTCTTGGCTTTTGGAAGTCAATTTGGCTCATGTGGTCATATGAATAGCACCAATTATAGCAATTAATGGCACAACAGCAAGTGTCACAAGTGCTAATTGCCAAACTACTGAGAATCCCACCACAAATCCAAGCACAAATGTTGCCAAATAATGTATAAAATTTCCCAACTGTTAACACACAAAACACACATATTTAGAAAACAATCTTTATTATGTAAACAAAAGGCTATGTTTTTAATAACCTTTTCACTAATGGCATCTTGAACCATAACAACATCGGTATTAATAGCAAACACAACATCTGATGTTCTGACTTCAGTGTCAAAGTATTCAATGTCTTGACTTAATGCTGATTCCAGATACCTGATCCTCATTTTTGTTAATTGTCTTTCTCCAGTCCACATCCAACATGATATTTCTGAAAAATATGACATAATTATTTCAAATTTACAAAATTTTCAATAATTTGAAAAAAATGTTACTAAAAGTTGAAAAGTTATCATAAACACCTGCCCATGATACTGCCCATCTTGTTGCTCCAACTATAAGTAAAACGCATACAGCAAATCCCATCAAGAAAAATAAAAAATTTGACAAAAAAAGATCAAGATATGAAAAAAAGTATATCATTTTTATTAAAAAGATCAAGAATGTGGAAAAAAAAGATCCTTTTTTAAAAATAAAAGATCAAGAACTTGAAAAATTAAAGAAAAAAAGATGACTTTTATAATGAAAATGATCAAGTCTATTTATGAAAAGATCAAAATTATGAACAATAAAAGAAAAAAGATGATTTTTAATGAAAAAAGATCAGGAACTTAAAAAAGATTGTTACCCTTAACACTTTATGACTCATTTTATCAATGTTTGCATTGGAGCCAAAAGAATTAACAAGATCAGCAAAGAATCTAAGAAAGATATGTAAAGAACAACCATGAACAAAGGCTCCAACTGAGCCAATTCCCATTAAGACATAATCCAATTTGTATGTAAATCTGAACAATTCCTTAAATTCTACAAAAATCTCTTTATCTCTGCATTTTTAGTATTTTCTCCTTCCATTTCCTAGTCTTGAACTTAGTTTTAATTTCACATAAATTATGAAAAGTTATTCCATGTAAATCTAAAGTTGCGGATTTTTCTCTAAAATTATAATAATCAAGTGAAGCTTGACATTTAAAGTCAAATGAAGCAACTTTCAAGTTCAAAAACTAAATCAAAAATGCTAAAAGTTGTTGCACAGACACAAAAAATAAAAAATTTGTTGCACAAACATTAAAACTCAATCAGTAACAATATATGTTATTTCAATAAAAAATCATTTTATTATTGCAAGTTTGTAACCCATATATATTCGAACTTTAGAGAAACTGTACCAACTATAGTTTACCATTTTTGAAGATCCGGTTGATTAAGAATTGTTGCTATCGTCTTCTCAGAAGCTTGTATGATCTGAATCTGTGCATAATGAGACAAAAGTTAAAAAACTTAAAACTCGATAGAGTTGGCACAATAAAGTATTTATAAGAAAAATCTAACAACGGAAAAAGTTCTACTATAACAATGAAGTTAGCTCTATAACCATACCGTTGAAATCGGACATGTGCCTCAGTACCATCACCCAAATTCGCCGCCATCTTAATCAACCGTTGTTTGATTTAGCAAACCCTACAATCAATCCAATCAATAACAAAAGCACTAACATCAGAATCTACACACCAAATATCAATCAAAATATGTATTAAACCCTAGAAATCAGAACACGTATAAAGGATTTTGAGATCTAAAATAAACAAAGTCGAATTGAAATGTAGACAATTCATATTGGAGAAATTGAATCTGACCTTGTCCGAAGAATTCAACAACAGCCTGCGCACGCACCTGTTTGGTCTCAGTTAACCAATAACCTACAAACCCTTTGGTTCAAAACTCATACATCCTCAAGGAAGGAAGATGATGATGATCAAGATCTGGATTTGACTTAGATATATGGACATGATGAGAAGGTGAAACTGATTTGCTCATTCATTGGAATCTGTCGTTTGTGTTCCCCCATTGATGTCATCGTGAAGAATGGGGAGACGATAACTGATTAAAGAAGAGAACTAATAATAATAACTGATGGCTTCAATGCCGCCGGAGAGTGTAATGATTCACCGTCGCCTGGAAAGTCAAAGGAGGTTAGCAAATTAATATTCCGGCGTCTTAAGAGAGAGAGTATTGGAAGGTGAAGACTTGGCTGTCTGTATTATATTATAATGTAGTATAATATCTTTACGATAAAAAAAAATATGAAAAGCTTATAGCTTGTAGATATATGTGGGCAAAAGTCACAGTCTACAAATAATAAAAAAAGAAAAGAAAATAAAATAAAATGAAAATGGCCCTTCAATCAGTTCAATGTACAAGTTTTAATCAGGATGGAAGTGATCATGGAACATGTGTTGGTGGCAAGGTTGTAAAAGTCGCTAGGCGCTTTCAGGGCGGTCGACTAGGGAGTTGCGAGTATTCGGTCTAGGCGGGGTGTACTCGGGGAGTAATCGGACATGGTATTTTATAAAGAAATTCATTTTTCGGAGATTATATATATGTCAAATACCAAAAGTTTACTAAATATTTTACAAAATATACACGAAAAATACAAAAACAATTAATAGCACATGCATATTAGTTCAAGATCATGTCTCAATTGATAAAATGCGCACCTCAATTGAACTTAAATAAGATGTTTGCGAGTTTAGAACTTTGAATCGGATGATAATAACGATGGTTGCGAGTTTAGAACAAAAAATAGGTTGCGTTTTAGCGTGAAAAAGAAAAAAAGTAGTGGTGGGATCTTGGAGAAATTGAGTTTTTTTTAATAAAAGTCAAAATTTTGTCAAGACCGAGTTGGACCGCCTAGGCCGAGTAGAGCCGCCTAGGTCCGAGTTGGACAGCCTAGGTCCGATTCCGAGTTTTTTGACCTTGGAGAAGAAAAGCGGTGCATTGAAGTGCCGAGGAGCGCCTAGACGCCGAGTACTCGGCCGCCTAGACCGAGTTTGACAACACTGGTTGGTGGACCAAGAATGGTCTTGACATATATAACAAAGTGTACTTTTAACAAGTAAATAAATAATGTGAATAGAGACAATTGGTCCCTTGAATCAACAGAAATGGGACAGTGAAAAACTCTATCAACTACTACCAAAAAAACTTGCTCCTTCCCGACAGCGTTTTTTGTAGGAAGTTTGTTGAAAACAGCCTATACCGACAAATTTCCGACAAATACGTGTTGTCGAAAAAACCCTCGTAGGAAAAATCTTTTCCCACAAAATTCTAACAATACTTCCAACAAATTAGAGACAGGATAATGTCGTCGCTAACTTCCGACAACATTTCCACAAAATGTACTTTTTTGTTTTTCGTTTAGTTAGCTACAACTTTCCCACCAATAGGTGTTTCTAATTATTATTTTTATTTTTTAATAAAAATGATAATAACATTACTAATATTTTCATTAATATAAACACAATTAATTAAACTTTGAATTTCTGACAGATTTCGTACAAAAGAAATACATTATGTTGTTTAGGTACTGACAAATTTTCAACAAAAACATTTTAATATTTTGTTTTTACTGACAAAAATTCTGATAAAAATGTATTTTATTTTTTTTTACCGACAATATTTTCCGACCAAAACATGTTTTACTTTTTTGTTTTTCCGGCAATTTTTCTACAAACTGAATGTACAAAAATACAAAATCTGGAATAGCAATTTTTATTGTACCAAAAAATGCATATAAAACTCATTAAACCTAAACATTTTCTATTACAAACAACGTTTGATTACAAAAGTACCACAATATAACACATGCCAGCCGCTAACAAAAAAAACTTAACTAGATAACACATGTCGTTCACAAAAATATCTAGATAAAAGGTTTTAATAGAAAGCATACTAACATTACTTCTTGGCTAATGTGCTTCATCGTTTCTTCAAATTGTTCTTATAATTGTCGCTCCCTTTCCTTTCATTTAGCCGGCTCTCATTCCTTTCATTCCGAACGATTGTTCTTATAATTAAGCTCTCATTCGCGCTCTTTGTCTAATTCTGGTCTAACTTCTTGAGCCTATACAATTGTTGAAACATACATAATCAAGTATATTATATATATATTTACATACAATCTCATATGCACATATGCTCAAAATAGGTTTGGATCAAAATGAGTGTGTTTAAAGTAGCTACAAGTCAACAAGTTATAATAAAAAAACTCCAGGTCCAAATGAGTCAATCTAAAATATACCAAAGCAAATATGTGGAAATCAAACAAGAACTTGTTAACAAAATTTTTTCTACATATATCTAAAAAAACTATAAAATCAACTAACAACCTAACACAATAACCTAGCGATTACATGGCCGACCCTGTGCCACCCATACCCAAAAACCTATAACACAAAACCCATTCAGCATACCCGATCAACACTCCAAATAACGCATATTTACATACATGCATATGCATACAAGCATTATAACTATGATTTCCAAATCGATCCTAAGCCGACAACAATGCCTAAACAAATTATGTAATGCAACATACAAACAATGCTTTCCAAAACTGATCCTCCTAGTATGGAAAAAACGAAGCATAAACAATATGAAAAAAAAAAGTATGGTGTAATTCTTAAACAATAATAAATAATAAACATAATGCCTATATTGTACCTTTTCACCACGAGTGCCAGCACGACGACCACCACCAGGATTACCTTGACTACCGGCCATAGTGTATACACCCTATATTTAAGAGAAAAAATTGGTTAGATATATAATAAGATTGGCAGCCCTATGATAAGAAATAATTTAAAGTCATGTTGATTAGAATAAACCATTTCATAATCGTCGTCGTCATCCTCATCCTCATCGCTGTCTTCATCTTCATCTTTAAAGTCATGTTGATTAGAATAAACCATTAGAATAAACCTTATAACCATTTACAAAGTACTCATTGTGAGATTTAGGAAAAATTGATGGTTCAATTGCTAAAATTTCCAAATGTCTAATGCTTCCATCAACTAAGTCAATCCTTACCTATAACGAAAAGCACACACATAGCATGTTAGTTAGTGATGCACATAACATCAATCGTTATTATTTAATTGGTTTTACTTACGCGGTTTTCAAACCATTTAGCAAAATGGTTATCTCTTAGAAGCCAACTCGGCTCATCTGGATATAGTTGTGGCGCCACTTTATCAAACTCATCAACGTCTGTTTGCCATTATTAGTAACTTTTGGACGCCGTCTATAGTTTGCCATTCAACGTCTGTTGCGTATTTTTCTGCAAAAGACAAGAAATAAGAAACTACTTGTTTAAATTGCATATTGAAAGTACCATCTCTGTTGGTTGTCATCGTATATATCCATTCTCTATTCAATTACATTTTTATCAACCTATGACCAAAATCCAACAGATGTTAGAAATTAACAAAAGGACCTTTTAAACAACCACTCCATGGGCTTCTAAACTAACAGGTGCTAGAACGTTTTGAAGTCAAATAACAACTTTGTTTTTTTGTGACTTGGTTTTGAGCTTCTGTTAATGTGCAAGTGTTTTAAAAAACATATACATGTGGTGTTTAAAATGGGTATAACAAAAACATAAACATGACATTTTTATATATAATTATATCAACCATAATAAAAGACCGTTTTCTTCACAACATAAAGCAAAGTACAACAACAACCGCACAGAAATTTAGGGGTGCAAACGAGACGAGCCGAGCCCGAACTCGACTCATTAATTTAACTTACACGGAACTCGAGCTCGGCTCGTTTTGAGCTTTATATTCAAAGCTCAAGCTCGGCTCGTGAGTAGATTTTCAAGCTCGAGCCCGGCTCGTTTACTATTTATTAATTATTTTTTGTATAATATAATTATTTTATATATATATTTTTGTATAGTTATGTTTATCTATTTTTTTCATAACATTGTATATATTGATTAAAAATTTTTAAATATATATTTTAAAAAATTATATAAATGATAGACTCGTTTAGTTTCGCGAGTCGGCTCGAGTTCGATAAGTGAAGCCCAGGCTCGTTTATTGAACGAGCTTACTGTTGACAACTAAGTTACGATTGATAATCAAGTTGTAATTAATGGTCACTTACAATTGATCATCATTTACCAGTAAACTATTTTCCACTGATTGTTACAAATGTTTTAATTTTTGTTAGTACAACTTTAATAACACTTTTAACAGACATTTTATCTAAGTACATAGACTTAATAAAAAGTAGGTAAAACATTAGTAGTAGATATTTAGTAATATATAAACACAATAATATAAGGTTGGGATTCTTAAATGATGATGGGTTGATGTTGAGGTGACAACTAATGAGAGTGATGCAAACCAAATAGCATGCATGCATGCATGTTAAATGGTGTATGTGCTTTGACATATATCCCACACCGGCCTGTTATCAACCTAATCTTCGGCACCGGACCTACCTTTATAATTTTAACCATCATGTATATATTTGTATAACAGCTTAGTTATCAATAGTTAATTATGCCACGATTTGTATCATAATAATAAGATGCTATAGTTTCAAGAACAAAAAACAAATTAGTAATAGTTGTATAAAATCATGGTTTTATTACTTTTAGAAAATTAATTTGGTAGCCAGCTTGACGTTTTTTTTTATAAACTTTTAGTTGCTTTTATAAAATTAACAATTATCTTATACATAAAGTTATGTAATTAAGATTATTACTATTTTAGTACAACAAAAATACAAATAACAATTTTAACACACATTTTATACTAGTATATATAGAGAAATAAAAAGTAAGTGAAACGATGAAGATTTACTAATACATAAACGACAAAAGTATATATGGTTGAGATTGTTAAAGATGATAATTGACGTTGAGGTGACAACCAATGAGAGTGATGCGAACCAAATGTTAAATGTTGCAATGATTGGTCGAATACATAAATTATTTTTAATGCGTAGCAAAAACACAAGAGATACTACTAAGAGAATACTCAAGATATTTACTACCATAAATAATGAAATTATTGTAAGGCACCGTTCCCGGTAGCCCTACTTTAGCATCGGATTTACTCATAAACACAGTTCTTGCAATCAGAGTTAATTAAAACTTTCGCGGAAACGTTTACTTGAAGCATTCGTTACAAAACATTCAATCTCTTCTTTGATACCATAAAACAAATCATTATATTTAAAACATATTTTCTTCCATCTTCAGATGTCAGTCGTTCAATCCATGCCATGTGTCATCCTGATGCCTTCTCGATAAACATATATACCTGCGTGCATACTAAAAGTCAGCTACGCTGAGTGAGTTCTAGTTAATCAGGCGACATACAATACATACACATATCATACATACATACATATCAAAAGATACATATCCATACCTAACCAATTACCCTACTACCATACATACATACATACATATCTACAATCACTAACCCTGGTCTACCGAGAGTACGATCATACTCCGCTGTCTATACCTATACTCAAGGTTGTGAACACGTAAAAGGTCCGCAGTCCTTACCTATGTTCACCAGTTATGGTATGTGCAAGGTCCGCAGTCCTTCCCTATACCATCCTATATTGACAACACGTACAAGGTCCTCAGTCCTTCCCTATGTTGCAACCTAAACCATAGCACGTACGAAGTCCGCAGTCCTCCCCTAAGCCACCACAACACAAATATAGCACGTATAAGGTCCACAGTCCTTTCCTGTGCTGACGCCTATCTACATTACGTATAAGGTCCGCAGTCCTTATCTACGTTGGCGTCTATCTCCTATAACACGTATAAGGCCCACCGTCCCTATCTACGTCTACATCTATCATCTACATCACGTATAAGGCCCGCCGTCCTTAACTACGCCATCACCAACCGAGTCTATGTCCAACAGAAGTTATAGGGATTTGCCATCCTAACTTACTATGTCGAACGTAGGTCTCACATACCATTAGTGTACCTGTATACACATACTTCACATATACAATAATTACATTATAGCATAAGAACACTCTAGGTGTTTTTTACATCATTCATTTAACAACCATACCCCTTGTCGATACGTGCAATGTCCGAAGATCGTTCACGCCCCGACAAGTGTTCATTTATAATGTTCATACATCTTCCATATATAATATTCATGCCTGTATTTATAACCTGATAGTACGCGCAATATCGGAAGACCGTTCGCGTACAAGACAAGCAATCATTCATATCTATCATATATATCATATATGGCATACACTTATCACTTAGGATAAATGTATTAACAACACATCGAGTATGCACACAGCCCCGAAAACATAACAAGGAAGTGGGGCTAAAAACTCACCTGAACTTGGTTACTTCTTCTACTACTGGTTATTCCTTCTCGAGCCGTGCGCGTCTAACTGTTTAATAATTGAATATCAAATACTACTCTAGCCATTCTCATTACTACTTAATTAGTCTTACGTGTCTAAGCCGATTTTACTCCATTGAATCATTACCCGGTTAGTTAATCGTTACTCATTAACCTTTAAAGGTATCTTTCATAAATTATCAAAGTCCAAGGGCTACTATGTAATTATATAATTCTTTTCTAAGTCCAGGGACCATTCTGTCTTTATATTAAACTCCTAGTTCGTTACTTTGCCCTTAACGAATTGGGTAAAGAATCACCCTCTGATTCGCTAAGCTCCCATAACGAACTAGCTAACGAATCACCCTCTGATTCGCTAAGCTCTCATAACGAACTAGCTAAAGAATCACCCATAACGAATCACCAATAGTTCTTATCCAGACTTTGACTCAAGGGTCAAAGTCAAAATCGTCAAGAACAACAAATAGTCAACATATCTTAGATCTGCAATTAAACCTTCGTTTTTTAACCAAATATCACGATTTTGGTATCAACGGAATCGTCTGACCAACACCTACAAACCCCAACCATCAAATCGGCCTAACATCGATGTTTAAGGGGTGCGATTTAGGCATATAGGTTACGGGTCCTTTTAGGTTAACAATTAACCTATCAAATGCTAATCAATTCCAGTAATATTTGTTGTTTTAGGTTCGCTTATAACAAACTAACACAGATCTATGATTTCCCAAATCAAACCAAACCTATACGAACGATTTCTAACTATAAACGTACCTTGAACGAGTCGAACTACGAACACGGTTAAGCCTTGATGTTGTTTTGGTCCGTCGCGACGTTCCAGCACCAACAAGCTCGGGTTATCGCCTTCGGATCTTGGTTCGGGTTATAAGATGGTGTTGTGTGTGTTTTATAAGGTGTAGGTTATGGTGTAGAGATTGATAATAATGGAAAGGATTAGGGTTTAAGGGGTATTTATACTCCCTTAAGCCCATGAACCTAAGGCCCATCTTTCCCTTTTGGTCCATAATTAAGTCAATCTAAAAGCCTACTTATCCTATCATATTTTATTATTATTACTATCCGAACGAAAAATTGGGATGTTACAATTATCATATGAGATTCCCTCTTAGAATAATTTTATCATGAATTATCAGTTTTTTCCACTTTTTTGTCACTTTTCTTTTCTCATTTTTCTCCAAACAGTACAGTGTATATCGTATACGATGTACACCGTATTGTAGTTCCATTTTATAACAATTTCCCCCATTTAATTTGTTAAATAATAATAACAATAATCAATACTATTAATTAGATTAATGATAGTTGTAATGTTTTCTAGAACTCTATATATTTTAATATTAACATATTGAGGACTGAAATATCATTTGTCATATTCTTATCTTCAATCTTAAAGCATCAGGATTGTGTATGTCTTTTTGTCCCTGTTTTCTTATGGGGAACTTCAAATGTTGAAATTTTGAAAGTTATTTGTCAAAACTTTGAAACTATAAATTTTCAAATAAATAGTGAACTAAGGCTATATGTCCGTTGTTTTTAGGCCTCATATAACCCCACTCTTGTTATCAAAGTAATGCATGTTTTATATTGGGCATCTTTGTATTGTTTTTCCCTTGTCTAGTTGCCCGCACTCTTGCGGTGTCGCGCAAACTAATCTTGCCCCATGTTAGTGTCCCGATGCAATACCATTAAGCCAAGATGCACAACCAAAGAAGGTCAACTATAACCCCAAATAGTTGAGGTATGCCTAGAGATGGTTAGGAATGAAATGAAAAAAACGATCATGTGATATGAAAGACTGTGTGTTAGGGATGGGTGACCCCTCCACCCTTAAAGCTGCGTGGTATACTTTAAAAATAACCAAGAATGGTGTTGACATGGCGCTCAAACCCTGCGGGCGGCCTTGAAAGTAAGAAACACAAATGTAACTTTCAAGATATCATTCTTGTAACTAATAATATTTCTTATAAACAGTTTAAACAAAAACATGATTAGGACGCATGCTCATCCATCGACGTATTGACACAACTCAATTTTTAATTAAAACAAAGAAAAATATAAATAAGTTTGAGTTGGCAACGAGCCAAAACTGATACTCCATTTTAACGTCTAGTTATTCGTCCGGTCTTAGAATTCATTGCCACCAGGCGGCCTTCTATAGCTCATGTGTGATATGACACAACTTTTGTACTTATGTGCATCACTTTTGGTTTTCTATGTGACTATAGAGTCAACCCTCATGTTTAAATAATCCTTTATATGATTATATGGATCAATCCAAAACATCTATCACTAATCATTTTCAAAGAATTGGCGATGAGTAAGATTTGACGTAAAAACGATTTATAAGGATGATATAACATAAAGATGCGACTGAATTCATATATTTTAAATCATGAATAGACACCATTTCATGAATAATCATTATAAGTGAGTTTCAAATCAGAGGTATTATTTTCTCAATAAGCCTAATTAATATAAGTCTCAACATCACGAATATAATCTTTTAATATGACCGGATATAATTTTGAAATTAAATTGTTATCACTAGATGTGGTATGAGCCATGTAGCATGATTTAAGTAGTTAAAATGAGATATTTTGTAATTATTTTTACCAAAAAGGTGATACTACTCGGCATATTGTTAGGTGAAACTAGAGGAATGTATTATAATTTTATACCATACTTGTTCCATATATGTAGGTCCCTGAGTGCCTTGATGTTGTGGCATTGGATTAGTATAGATCTATAATAACCCGAACTTTGATATTGGATAATAAATATATATATATATGATAATAATAATAATAATAATAATGGATGGGTTCAAACTCAAGACTAACCACATGTGCATTATTTTAAATTTCCATTTATCATCAAGTTGGCTTCTTCAAATTCAAACTTTCGGATATATCTGAGATGATCGATTCGTTTCTTTATAAGCACCCTAACTCTATCAACATCACGAAAACCTACCAGCTTTTGCATGTTCTCTGCCTCACCGCCGCATCACACCACCACCCGAAATTTGCCTCGCAATGAAGATCGTCCGCCACCACGGTGCCACCAACGGCCGCTGCAAATCAAACGACAACCGACAACCGCCACAAGTCAGACGCCACCGGTGTCTTAGTTAGTTCACATCAAATTCCGGTAATATTCGTCGTGTACCGCCACTCGTTTCGGTTAACCGCAAACACCGACCGTTTGAGTTTCCGCCTTCAATTTGTTCTGTTTAGAGGAACTGACGTCACGCTTCCGTGCATGTGTTCGACTACTTAGGTATCATCTGATTCCCTTCTTCTGTTCAGTATATGATTAAGTTATTCGAATACTGCGTCTATGGTTGTTGATTTGTCCGGCACGGGAAACGTTGTTTTGGTAGAAATAGTATTTAATATATATATATATAACTCATGCATCCATGCATGAGAGGAGACAAAGAGATGTTGTATGTGATGATTCCTTTTTATGTATTTATTTATATATTTAGTTTATTTAATTATTTATTATTATTAATATCTTGGTAAATCGATAATTTTTTTGTCAAAAATAAGCCACCGATCGTCTACAAAGTTAACCAACCAAACCTACTTGATATCTATATTAGTTTTATGAAACAAATTTGTCATCATTATTTTTATAAATGAAAAGCAACTTATGGCTTACATGAAAGTCAGAATTCATTGGAATTAATTAGTATATTAAGTAAAAGTTTCAGCTAAGAACCCTAAAGCTTTTGTCGTCGGAAGGTCAACAACTCAACGGGTCGTATAAGTAAGTTAAGTTTCTTCAAAATTAATTCGATCCATAATTAAACCATAGGTCCTCTTAATTGTTGGAGACGAGCCAATTTGTTTACTTTTGCTTAAACAACTAAGGTACGGTTTCCTGTTTTTGCTATTTTTAGTATTAATTATATTCTGTTACTTGGTAGTACGGTTTCCGTCTTTGTTTCCTCTTAGTATTAATTATATTCTGTTACTTGGTAGTACGGTTTCCGTCTTTGTTTCCTCTTAGTATTAATTATATTCTGTTACTTGGTAGTACGGTTTCTGTTTTCGTTTACTCTTAGTATTATTTATTCCGTTACTTCGTAGTACGGTTTCTGATTTCGTTCATTCGTAGTATTAATTACATTTCGTTACTTCCTAGTACGGATTCTGGTTTCTGTTACTCATAGTATAAATTTTATTTTGTTACTTTGTAGTACGGTTTCTGTTTTTGTTCACTTTTAGTATTGACTCTATTCCGTTACTTTGTAGTACGGATTTTCGTTACGCGTCGGTTATATTTTGAGTTCAGTTATTTTATATAATATATTTTAGTTAAACGACTTTAGTTCAGTACTCTGTTACCCGAGCATTTCTGACTTGTCGTTGGGGCGTCAACGACATGGCACTTATCGTGACAGTGCGTAATCAAAGTTCACGGCGTCTCTGAAAGTACTCATGTAGTACCTTGGCCACTTAGAGGCGTATAGATCGATCTTAGCTCCGACTCCTGACTCCTGACTCCTGACATGGCACTTATCGTGACAGTGCGTAATCAAAGTTCACGGCGTCTCTGAAAGTACTCATGTAGTACCTTGGCCACTTAGAGGCGTATAGATCGATCTTAGCTCCGACTTCTGACTCCTGACTCCTGACTTCTGTTTGAGATGGAACAATGTGTGCACGCCACCCACACCGTCTCCTTGGTGCATGGACTAGCTAGCTGTGTACCCCTCTGTTTAGGCTCTGGGTGCTTCCGTATTACACGACCTATTTATTTTAACATCATCGTCGTGTATATTAGTAATTATATTTTGTTTCGCTATATTTCTGGTCCGTTTTGATATGAGTATATGCATTTGATTAAATTTGAGTATATTCAGATTACGTCCCGATCGTGTATCGGATTATGTTTCGCATTTAATTATAGTTCAGTTAAATGTTACACGTTATATGTTACACGTCACACATTTTATGTTACAAGTTATATGTTTCTGGCTCTGGGTGTTTTTGTTATAGTTCTGATATATTTCCGCATGCGTTTGACCATGTTCTGGCCAAGTGTCGGATCATACATCCGAATTTTATTAAGTATATGTTTAGGTATAAAGGGTTGGTTTCGAGTTTGAATTGAAGTTCGTATATTTATTCTCTTACGTCTGTCCTTACCTATACTATTGTTCTTTCCGTTACTGGGCAATTTTTGGCTCAGCCGTGTTTTCTTGTTTTGTTTTTCTTATTTTGTTTTCAGGTAATCCGGGATTCTGGGAATTTAGTGATGAGAGATAAAAAAATGAAGTTCAAGCTTCTAAAAGTTAATTCATTTTGTTTAATAATATGACGTAGGTTGCATTAATTTTTGTTGTATTTTGGATTGTGGCGTTGATTTGATATCTGTAATAGTAACACGTTAGCCTGCTCCGGGTTGGGGTGTTACAAGATCCCTAATAGCTTCAATGATATTGGCGGCTTTCAAGTATGCCTTAACTTCGATCCAAGTGAGAAGATTTTCATCCAGATGACATCATGTAAAGTATGACACTCTTCAATGATACGGATGTAATGTATGACACTCTTTGATGGTACGTCCTACATATCATTGAAATGGACAATACTTGGAATAGTCGAGACCAGGAGACTAGTGGAGTGGTTTACCTCTACCCAAAAAACTAATCGCATACTCGATCTTATGACTAAATACATATAAGAACAAAGTCAAACAATTGTAAAATAAGCTTACAACGGTGTATATATTAAATAAAACAAACAAAACTAGCGACCAAATGAAAATAGCTACTTTTATGTACAAGCTTCTACACGAACCTATGTAGAGGTGTACAAATAGTTTTTTTTTAACTGGTTCCGAGTATGGCCAGATTTTTGATTGGGTTTTGACCAGTTTGGCCGGCTTCTTATCGGTTTTAGTCCGGGTAGAGGTGGAACCGGTTTGGTTGTTCCAGTTCGGTTCCGGGTCTTTTCAGGCACTGAAACCTGGTTTGTATCTATGGGTCGGGCTGGACGGGTCCAGTTCCAGGTATATTTCACCATGTTTTGGGCTTTGGATATGCCTTCCAACCCAAACCAATAATATCTTTCTCATTGGTCAGAGACCCGGCCCAACCCAATCCGAACGGTGAGCCACTAGAAATGACCAAACAAGTCAACGTGGACCGGACCATCATCTGTTGCTTGCAACCGCACACTAATTTCACTCAATTACGAAAGCATCAATCAAACTCAAACCCTGTTTGCGTAATCAATTAAATTATTAGCTGCTGCTATTTATTCAATCATAAACCCCAATAAAATGTCTCACAGAAATCAAGACGACGACGAGAAAGGTCTGCTATGGAAGCTTCCCGTCGTCTATTCACCCAAACTCGGTAAACTCGGACCCGGTTTTGGCCTCGGTGCCGGTTGCGGTCTTGGTTTTGGTGTCGGACTCATCGGAGGTCAAATTCTCATTGCATATTATTATTATTATTATTATTATTATTGATGATGAAATTGGTTATAATTTTTAACTTAAAAACTCTGTTTTTGAGATTTTGATGATATTGTTTTAATGGATACTGGATGCTAAAATGATGTGGGTTTTGAAATTGATTTGGGTGAATATTGGTTCAGGTGCAGGGATAGGACCCGGAATCCCGGGTTTACAGGTCGGGTTTGGATTCGGTGCGGGATGTGGGATTGGTCTAGGGTTTGGGTATGGTGCAGGAAGGGGCATTGCTTATGATGAGAATCGGAAACATTCGAATGTCGGGAGGTTGTTCAGCGGGCCTGGAAGTCTTCCTACTCAGTAAGTTGCGTGTGTGGGTTCGGGGTCGTAAAGTGTTTGATTTAGTTTTAATGAATTTACTGTTTCTTTATATAAGTTTCACACTAGACGTTTAAGAGTGTAACCGTCTTTCACTGTATTGGTTTAAAAAGGCGCGTCTCGTGTAGTTACGGGTCTAAATTGGTGAAAATTTACGTTTGAAAGAGGCTAATATGTATAAACTAAGTAAGGGATGACGAAATTATTTGGCATGTAAGCAAACCGAACGTTCAGTGAACAGTTCGGTAGAAAGTTCGTTTATTTAATAAACAAACGAGCATAAACAAAAGCTTTGTTCATTTAGTTAAAATGAACGGACATGAACACATGTTTCGTTTGCTCATTTATGTTTGTGAACATTCAATTATGATTGTTCATTAGTTTAAGTTTGTCAAAGCTTGTTAATATATTCTGCTACATAGTTTGGGCCATTACAACTTAAGTGTAGTTTCTATAACTTTTTAGGCCCAACACATTGCTCTTTACATTACATTTAACTAGTTTTAGGCGTTTAGCTCAGTTACGTTCGTTCATCTATGTTCAATTATGCTCGTGAGCCGTTCGTTTATACTGAGAACGAACAAACGAACATAACGAACATGAACATGTTGATTTCCTCAACTAACTAACACGAACAAGAAAACTCTGTTCGTTTGATTGATCGTGTGCGATTGTTTGTTCGGTGAAAGTTAATCTAACAGACAGCATGCTTTGTTCGCATTCTTTCGATTCAGTTACAAGCCTAGAAGTTATAAAGTGATAAATAGGTTTGTAATATAAACGAGAGAGATGCAGCTTCTGATTGTAAATAAAACTTATTTAGACCAAGATGGGTTGGTCATATTATTACAACTTTTCAAGAACAATATTTATTTCAATAGTATTTTGAATCTTTAATAAAAGGATAAATGAGGTTGTATGCATTGGAAATATTATTCTAGGAAATGTGTGCTATGTTTCTGATATGTCAATGGTTTGACCTTTTGACTTGTTGATACTAGGGATGAGATTGGTGTTTTGATCGAGGAGGTTGTCGTGAACACGAAGAAGCTGATCAAAGCAACTCACAGAGAAGTTGAAAAGTGGAGACGGTATTAACTTATTCGGTTATTGCTTTTGGAATTCAAGATGTTTGATATGATGTATATAAGATTGATCTTAACATATATACTGTGTATATGTTCTATCTTAAAGATGACTTTTTTGGAAATAAATTTCTGTATATCGCTTTTAAGGTAACTGGACTAGATGGTTGAAATAACTTGCTGTTTGTAACTTTCTTCAAATAAAGCTCGGTTGAAATCAAGAACCTTTTAGCCAAAATAAATTCGCCGAAGTTGAGATCAGTTAAGGTTTGATATATTGACGGATAAATCCGAATTCAGTTTGTCTTACAGACCAGCTTTTGTAGCTTTAAGATCAAACTGATCTTCAATTCATGTTGTGGAACCTAATTGAGATTCTTGGAACTGAAAACCTAATTCGGTTTTGGTCAAAAACCAAACCAAAACTTAATGTGCAAACCAGTTAAGTTTTAAACGGTTACGGGTTGATTTTATTTTTGGTTAACCAGTTCAAAACCGAATATTGATCACCCACAAATAAGTGTGCTTCCCCAAAGTTGCTTAGAGGTGATCGCCTCCTATACATCAACCAAACCATAGATAAGTGTGCTTCCCCAAAGTTACTTTTTTTTTTATTTTCGCATTTGTTTTGGTTTATAATTTTTTTTATTGAAGTTTTTTTTTTTAATTTTTAAATGGTTCTCTCACACGTATATTCCATGAACTCATTCTGAGACTTTATTCAAACTCTAGACTGAAAGTCGTTATCTTGATGACCTAAGTCATGATGTAAATTATTTTGTTTTGGAGGCTTCATGACACAAGTCATGATGCAAATTATTTTGAAAATCATTTTAGGATCATGGGTAAAATAATATATAATAATATTTAAATTGGATTTCCTATCGTCATTTTTACATTGAGATCCTCATCATGATATACATTAGAGCATTCACAACAACAAATCATACAAATCGATACATCATTGTTAAATCATATTTCAAACTTTTTTTAAAAACCTTTATTTTCTCATAACAACAAATCATACAAACCGACACATCATTGCTAAATCAGATTTCATTTTTTTTTTTTAAATTTTGATTTTTTTTTTCACAACAACAAACCCATACAAACCTTACTAAAAATTATTATATATACATAAATGCATATGTATATATAGTATGTGTGTGCATAAAAGAAAGGAGGGCCCACACATGCAGGTTTGTTGGAAGTTGGAAGGTTTTAGTTAAGGATCAACTTCTTAGACTTTTACATCACAACGATGGATTCATGCCACCTCAAGTTTGTCTTTATTGCTATATCACCCAGACCTTATGGTGTGTGTACTGATGTAGATGCTCTTAACTTAAAAAAACCACGTCTAAAGTTTGTTCGCTTCTCTCTATCTAATTGAATGGTATTTTTATTATTATTATTATTTGTTCTTCTGCTTAAAAATAATAATATAGGAAATAGATATAGAGAATGACTAGCAGGTTTCTATATATATGTACTAGCTTTTATCCCCCTCGTATTACAAGGGATTGTAAATATATTATACGTTTATAATATTTATATATTTGTTGGATTTTACTTTAATTTATTGTGAGCAAGTTAATCATATACTTATGGTTTGATGGTAAAAGTGTTTCACATATATAGATGAGATGTTATGACTAGGGATGAGCAAAATCGGTACCGGTACCGATTGGTACCGTCAGTACTGAACCGGTACCAAAGTTTTAATTTTCGGGATCGGTATGGTACGGTACCGGTATTTACCGTCATCGGTACCGATATAATCCCGGTACCGTACCGGTATCGAACCGAATATTTCGGTACCGGTACCGGTACCAAAAATTAGCGATTTTCGGGATCAATATATTCGGTACCGGTACTGGCCGGTACCAATACGGTTTCGTGCCCACCCCTAGTTATAACCTAGTTTAAAAACTATTTGAATTTAGTGAGACCCATGACTCGCTTTTTTTAGTATAAAATTGCGTCTTAAATACTCCCTTCGTCCATTTGAAAGTGTCCAAATTCCCTTTTTAGTTTGTCCCATTACAAATGTCCACCTTTAAAATTTATTAACTAATTTTCAAGTTTACCCTTATACAAATCAATCATTCAAACTTTCTTAAATTTTGTCTTTTTATATATATAAAGGGCAATATAGTCATTGTTAATCAAAAAGTACAAGCATTCAAATTTTCTTAAATTTTGTGTTTTTTAAACAATGACACTTGTAGAGGGACGGAGGGAGTAATATCTTTTTTTTAAAAAAAAATCGGATATTAATTTTTAGTATATTCCTATTTTATAAGATTTATATATCAAATATTTGTTGAGACTAATTTTTAATTTAATGAGATGTTATAGCTCGTTTAAGGGCTATCTGGGTTTGGTAAGACGTATACCCGTGAATTCGGGTCAAATGCATGAGAAACCACCGTTTACAATAAAACAATATGGTGGATTGAGAGAAGATGTGGAGCAACCAGGGAGTTTTTAGAGGTTTTGTTTATATATATTTAAGATATATTAATTAATTTTTTTGTTATTTAATTAAATATTTTTAATTAAATAGGTTAAATGATCAATTTGTCCTCATAAAAAAGTCACGTAACATGACTTAACGGAAAAAATTGTCATTTTATACAGTGAAGGATCTAGAATTTTTTTTTCAGTGGGTTCACTATTCGGGTTAGTTCGGGTCGGTTCAACGGTTCGGGTTGTTTCACAGTTCGCGTAATAAAAATACGATACAATAACAAAAAGCAAACATAATCATTAGAAATTTAAAAACACATGACACAAATGCCATGGTCAAATCTATTCGTTTGTAAATCTATTCCAATATTTCTCCTTTGGCTTTCTCTTATTAAATCTATTCGGTTGCAAGATGCAGCAACATTTATTAAATTTGATACTTCCTTAATAAAAATTAAAAGTTTCATGATGTTTGGTTGTACGAGCCACAACAAGTTGAAGCTAGTGAGCAAAACAATGTAGAATTATCCAAGTCAATTAACAAATTTCAACATAATAATTCGTTCATTGTTCATTCTAATTTTAATTCTTATTTCAACATATAAACAAAAATATTCGAATCAAAAGTCAAAACATAAAATTAACAAAAGAATTTAAGGGTCAAGGGGAGGCGGTTGAGGGTGGTGCGGAGGCGGAGGGCGGTGGCCGGACCAAATAAAAAAATACCTATGAAGAATGAGATTATGATGTTGTATGTGAGGGGCTAATGGAGTTGAAATATGTGGCCGCTAGCCTGCTATTGTATGTTGAGTTATATTTTGACTTCCGATGTCATGAGCATAGGGTATAAAGTATAAACCCCAATTAATTAGCCATTTAAAAAGAACAAAACAAAAAGAAGAAGCAAAAAACCCGGCAAAAGAGGGATTATAGAACGGGTTCCAACAATAGAAATTGAGAATCTTTACCACTAGACCATGGATTCAATTTGAAAATATATTCACTTACAAAATATATATGGGTTCACTCTCATATTTTATATAGCCATTCTATATAAAATCCGAAACTCAGTGAGTTCCCGTGAACCCGGAACATAGTACATAAATCCGCCCCTGATTTTGTATAAATAGTCACGTAACCTGAGTTAACGAGAAAAACTGTCATTTTATATAAATTATCTTAATCAACTATTGAGAATACAATCTGAGTATTTTATTTTTAAAATAATTCATGGAATTACTTTTGCCATTTTTTTAATTTTTAAGACGTCACGATTCCAACATATTCCAGAGACTAATCTTTTGTCCCACACTGTTTGTGCGACTCTTTTGGCAGAGGGCCCAACATTCTTTGATTTTATTGTGTGGCATGCTTTATATATAATCAAGCCACGACCAACCACTGAATTTAGTTATAAAAAAAAGTAAAGGAAATAACAGTCTTTGAGAAGTAACGATGAACGATGAAGAAGTGGTGATAATCGGCGATGGGATTTGCGGGTTAGCCACAGCCCTCACGCTTCAAAAGAAAGGGATTAAAAGCATAATAATGGAAAGATCAGAAAGTCTGAGGAACAACACAGGAGCAGCTATTGGAATCCGGCCAAATGGGTGGCGAGCTTTGGATCAGCTTGGTGTGGCAGATATTCTACGTCACACGGCTATCCCTCTTCAAAGGTCGCTTATACTTTCCACTTCTTTTGCTTCGTTCAACTAATTTCATAACATGGCAACATGAAACATGAAACTTACAATTATTTTTTATCAAATGAATATGGTTTGAGTCTATGTACACAAAAAAGATTTTCGGTTTCTTTTTCTTAAATATATAGTTGGAGGTGGACTTATTACACGATTCATAAACTTATATCTAGAAAATAAGAAATTCAAATAAAAAACCATGTTCAGTATACAATAATACAAATAGTACAAAATTAGAGACTAAAGAAAAAAAAAGTTAAAAGAACTTGGCAACAACAAATGAATTCGGTATACAATCAACCTGTCTAATTTGTTTAACCTCCAAACGATACCCTTTTGATTTGTGTAGATAAAAAGATGCATGGGTTGTATGTATATGTTGCAACTTGCAAAGGTTTTATGTGTATACGGGTTAAGATTGATAAGTTTAACACGAATCGCACATGGGTTCGTCAACTTAAACCAATTAACCCGAAGCAGCCAACAAGAATAATATGTACCTTTACGGACATCTATTTTTAAAGAATTTTTATCATCCGTTTTGTTTAGTAAATTTAAAAGTTCGAAGTTTTGTCATTTATGGTATGTGTGCTTTCATGAACTTAGTCATCAAATATCAATTATATCATGTTCGTCACTCTTTGGTATATATTTTTGATAATGAGTTAACGGCGATAACATGTCCTTGTACAGGGAAAGAGTCGTATCACTTGATGGAGGGAGACAACAAGAAATCTCATTGTAAGATTTTACAAGTTTAGGAACTTAATTAATGACATTTAAAATTGTTTTATGGTTAATTTTTATATTTTTAATTAAGATTTGTTTATGTGAAAATAAAGTTGAATTGTATAATATTAAATGAATTTTGATCCTTAATTTGTTTTTTTTTTCTTCATGATTGCCCTTTGCCAATATAATAAGGAAAAATAATATGAGGTGGTGGATTTAAATCTATACAAATAATACCCATGATCTATTAGTTTACGGAATATTATTTATCCTCATACGTTTAATCCAACATTAGTCCAATATCAATATATGCAATATCTGTTGGGTCAATTGTTGTTTGGATTAAGTGTAAGGCCCAAATAAATAATTAGGTTATATTATATTTGGTAATGTCTTGTCTAACAAGTTAGGTTAGTCTATATAAACCAAGTCATGGTTAGACATTATAGAAGGTGGTGTGAGATGCAACCGAGTTAGGGTTCATCCATGAGGCACACACAAGATGTAACTGAGTTAGGGTTCATCTAGATGTAACCGAGTTAGAGTTCATCAAGAGTTAAACCGAGTTAAGGTTTGAGAGGGTTTGTAATCAGTTTTTTGAGTTATATTTTCTGATTAATAAACAAGAGTTATTTGTTTATATAGTGTTTGATTATCGATCCGGGACTTGAATTGGTATCAGAGCCAAGTTCAAGAAATCGATAATCGTACGGCAGAGAGCGGTGGCTTGAGGAGAAGTTACCATTGGCGCATGCGGCGTTTTGTTGGCGGCACCGATAAGAGGATTGGGTTCGATCGCTGTTGGTTGAACAAAGTTGTTGGTTGAACAAGGTTATTGCAACTTTGGTTTTTTTTCTGTTTGGTGGTTAAACAAAGAAGACGTCAATTACTTTTGGTGCAAGATTCAACTTCAAGAAACATAAAGTCAACGGGAGTTTCTTTTCTTTTTGTGTGTGGTGTGATTAAAGGGAAACAATTAAGTTGAAGAAGAAACAGACGGTATTTTGTTTTCTTTTGTCTGCACATGTTTCGAAGAGGAAAAATATATTTGTTGCAATAAAGTCTGCACACAATTGGTGATTTTCTGGTACGAGGAAAGAAAAAAAACAATAATACTTTATTTAAGCAATTTTTACTGAAGTAAAACTATCTGCACGCAATTCGGTTGTCGAGAGGTATTCGTGACCGGGGTTTTTGCGAGTAAACGGGTTCGGTTCTGAAAAGTTGTTCGGGACTGAGTTGTTCGTATCTGTTCCAACGTAGTGGAGCAAGGGTGTCCGAAAACGTCAATGGCAGGTAATAAGGAAGAGCCAGTAATCCAACCCAAAGCGAGTGGGGGGATATCGTTGCAGGTTCCAAAACTGAATGAAACTAATTACATCACATGGGCGATTGTGGTGGAAGCGATCTTGGATAATCAAGAGTTATGGGAAGTTGTTCAACCGAATGAGGGTGCCGTTATTGATGCGAAGAAGAATAAAACGGCAAGGTCGTTTTTGTTCCAAGTTATGGAAGGTAATATTCTTCTTCAGGTTTTTCAATACAAGAATGCTCAAGAAATACGGGCATCTTTGAAGGCAAAGTTTGTTGGGGCCGAGCGAGTCCAAAAGGCTCGACTACTAACATTGAAAAGTGAATTTGAGAAACTCAAAATGGCGGAAGTCGAAACTGTTGGCGAGTTTGCGGGAAAAATAACTGGTATGGTTTCAAAGGCAACGGGTCTTGGTCACGTATTCGAGCAAGATGTATTGGTGAAAAAGTTACTTGACGCAGTTCCAGACAAATACTTCAACCTGGTAGCCTCAATCGAGCAAACGGTTGATCTCGATAGTATGAGGTTTGAAGATGTTGTTGGAAGACTTAAGGCGTTTGAGGAACGTCTACGAGGGAGAGAACGCGCTTCAAATTCACAAGGTCAGTTACTTTTCAATCGGACAGAAAGTAATTACAAAGGGAAGTCGTATGATCAGTCCGGTAGCCGAAGTAAGGGTTGGCCGAGTTCATGGGAACGTGGAAAAGGCCGGGAAACCGAAGGTCAAGACCGAGAGGATGAGGATCAAGATGGTTGTGACAACCGAGATGGTCAACATCGTGGGTCAAGGTATACGGGTCAAAGGAAGGATCGTCAATGGAGAAGAAAGGATATGTCACAGGTTCAGTGTTTCCGTTGTGATGAGTTTGGTCACTTTGCGTCTACGTGTCCGGAACGTATGAAGAAAAAGGAAGAATCTAATTTGAACAAAATTGATGATTTTGATCCAAGTTTATTTATGATAAAAGGTGATCAGAAAACGGTTTTTCTGAATGAAGATGGTGTGATTCCAAAGCGTTTCGAAACTGAACCGATGGAGAAAGATGTTTGGTATCTCGACAACGGAGCATCGAATCACATGACGGGTAATAAATCGTATTTTTATTAATTGAATGAACAAGTCACGGGAACGGTGAAGTTCGGAGATAAATCTTGTATTGATATTCAGGGAAAGGGTCGGTCTTAATTGAAGGAAAAACGGGGGAGCAACGTTTGTTGACCGATGTCTACTACATTCCGAGCTTACAGTGCAATATCATAAGTCTTGGTCAAGCAACGGAAGGTGGATGCGAGATTCACATGAAACATGATTTGCTAACCATGAAAGATGATACAGGTAAGCTTTTGATGAAGGTGACAAGGACCAAGAATCGATTGTACAAGATTAATCTCAAGATAACAAGTCCCGGTAAACGAGCTATAAGTGGAATGAAGAATTTTGCAGGTAGGGATCTTCAAAGTATTGGACTGAAAGAAGACGAGCCGGTTACGAGTCAGATTCCAATCAAAGATCCAAGTTCCAAATTCCAAAGTCCAAAGAAGAGAGTTCAAGAAACTAAACGTGTGGTCAAGGAAGTGATTCAAGCCCAAGGGAAGGCGTCTAATGATCAAACGAAGCACGTGTGTCTTCTAGCCAAGTGGAGCCGAAAGAACATTGCAAGAGATCATGAAAAGCCTCGGGAGAATCAAGAGATTGTTGACAAGCGTGAAGTTGAAGACCCGCCAATTTCGAGTAGGAAATTAGGGGGTGAGTCGGGTGACTGGGGTACAACAATTGCGGGGGTGATTGTTGGGTTAATTGTTGTTTGGCCTAAGTGTAAGGCCCAACCCAATAATTAGGTTATATTATATTTGGTAATGTCTTGTCTAACAAGTTAGGTTAGTCTATGTAAACCAAGTCATGGTTAGACATTATAGAAGGTGGTGTGAGATGCAACCGAGTTAGGGTTCATCCATGAGGCACACACAAGATGTAACCGAGTTAGGGTTCATCTAGATGCAACCGAGTTAGGGTTCATCAAGAGTTAAACCGAGTTAAGGTTGAGAGGGTTTGTAATCAGGTTTTTTGAGTTATATTTTCTGATTAATAAACAAGAGTTATTTGTTTATATCGTGTTTGATTATCGATCCGGGACTTGAATATCTACATCTTTATTTTTTTTCTCCAAAAGCTTATGGAGAATACATTTTATTGTTTGTGTATTGAGGAGCCATTGTGTTGGTGAAACACGTTGCTTGAGAAGTGAAGAAACACTAAGTGACCCCGACAGATTAAGGATAATCTTAGGGTTAAGTAGACGTTTCCCACGAGGGTTAGGTCCGGCAAAGATGGTTATTCTTCTCAACCTGCAAAACAGACACCGTAAGCTCGTCACTGAGAAGGGGGGGGGGTTCCTCCTTGTGACCACCCTCCGGCGTGAGAATCAGACTAGGTTGCTCTGAATATAAGTGTATATAGAGAGAAATAGCTAGAGAGAAGATGATGATACCGTTCCAAGGTGTTGGAGTATTTATAGCCGAAGGTAGGTTTCCAAGCAGGTACGGCCAGCTGTATATAATATTCCTTTTCCACCAACTATGGGCTACGTTCGTGCCACGATGGGAGTTGGTGGGTATGCAGCGGCTGATAGTGACATTTTGTACTGGAGCGTGCTCCTCCTCATACTATTGTCACTGAGCTGTCACCCTGTGATTGGTTCATGGGTTTCTTTTGTCAGATCTTGTCCATTTGTCCATACCTTGGTAGGTATAGTACAAAAGATCTTCTAGAAGCGTACGGACTGGCTCTTTTGGGCGGGAATATTCCCGCCCTGCTCATTCCTTCTTCAGGTGACATTGCTGAAGTATAAGAGTTAGTGCCTTATACGTGTAGCCTTACTGTTAGTGCGGGTAGCCTTCCTTCTTGGCTTGTACCCACAGCTACGGGAACAGGCAGGGTACTGTGCCAAGGGAGGCTTTCCTGCGGGGACAGCTGGCTTACTGCGTGTAAGGTCTTCTTCTCTCTGAGCATGGTGGGTCCTGCGGATCCAGTTGGTCTTTGCGCAGACGTACCTCTTCAAGGTGAGTTGCGGGTCCAACTGAGCTTTGCGGGGACCTACCTCTTCAAGTCCCCCCCAGTCCATTGTTCTTCTCATGAATTGTTAATAAGTGAGGGGAACTTTTGGACTTTAAGCAAGAGGCTTTAAAGAGGGGTTTTCGTTTTTTAAGGTTCTCCGTGGGGATTCTTCCCGCGGTTTTCCTAATGTCACTTGCAGAAAATTCCCGATTTTTCTGCTTGATCTTTGGGTACGATGCGGGTAGATGTGTAACCTCTTCGCAAGTCGGGAGCGTTGAGTTTCACTTGTGTAGATTCTCCACGAGGTTTTGGTAGTTTTAGACATAGTGATCAGTTATGTTAAACAACCAATTCCACCTTGAAGCTTCAAACAATCTAGTTCTCAACGTTCCCGCCATGCGGGGGTGTTATTTCTCTTTCCGCAAGCATGGCCCATAAGATCGATCTTCTTGGTTTCAATTCCCTGCAAGTGCTAAGTATGTGAAGGGTTTCGCCTTGACACTGTACCCGCACTTGTCTTATGGTTTCTTGCTTTCCAAGGTAAGGGGGTATATTCCCTCTTATTTTTGAATCTTTTTAAAATTCAGAGAGTTGGTGAAAGGATAAGGACAGTCCAAACGGTTAAAGGGACGTTGGCGTCTTCTGACGGTTTCAGGATGTGCAGGAAGTTATGACGACGTGACAGCATGTGGTCAATCAGGACGCTTTTTTAGGCGCGTGGGCGCGAGTTTCATGACACGCACCATTCCGACACCTGTTGCCAGCTTGCTTTATCCACACGTGTCGCCGTGTCATTGCGCCTGCGCTTTCTCTCTCATCCGCATTAAATTCATCGCATTCATTGCGATGAGTATATAAGGGGGAGAGGGTGTATTTCGTCCATTATCTTCACTTCACTCTCCTTTTCCTTTTAAGCGATTTCCGGCGAATACTCATCTTTTCCGGCAAGCATTCTCCTGAAACCGCTTTCTTTCCTCAACATTAAAAAATGTCTTCTTCTCATGACCCAGAGGTTAACGTCGAGGAGTCCGACGTTTACCCCGAGAATCCGACGTCTACGTCCGATAAGGACGATAAGAGTACTGCTGGCGAGTGTCAGTGTACTCTTTCTGTCGATGTATACCATTACATCGTCAAGAAATTCATGTTGGAGCCCTATGAGCCGGAGTTTCCGGAGGCCAACCAGACGGTGTACGATGCCCCTAAGGGCAAGATAGGGGTTTACGCTTCGTTCTTCCTATATGGGAATCTAAGATTCCCATTAACGAAGTTCGTATACCGTGTTTTGGAGAAACACGGTGTTCATTTGACGGAGGTGCACCCAATGGCAATTGCTAAAGTTCGCCATTTCGAATCGGTGTGCCGTATTTTGGATATCGAGCCTCGAGTCGACCGCCTGATGACCTTCTATACCTGGAGGTGCGTCCAGGGTTGGTATACCCTTGTCACTCGAATCAAGGGTTTGAAGATCTGTGCTACTGAGCGTAGTCTTCGTTCTTGGAAGCGCGAGTTTTTCTTCATTTCCGCTCGTGTCGTTCCATCGCGATGACGTTCAAGAATGGGAGGGTACTCCCTAACCTTCCGGCTTCCAATTACCAGGAGACGGAATGGTTCACCAAGATTTCCCATATTCAGACTCCTGTTTATCGCTTCGCGGAGTCTGGGATGTTCATGCTTGGGATGAGCCGCGTGTGGAAGGATGCCGGGTCTGGGACACCACAGATACCCATCGTTCTTGAATACGGTTTGAACTATATTCCTTATGGTATGCTCCGTCTTTTGTGTTGGTTTAGGATTTCCTTCTAACATTATCATTTTTATTTCAGAGGGGAACGACTTACAGTCGCTCTTGCACCCGCGGGAGACTGGTGGTCCCGCGCGGTTGGGTACTCGTGACCTTGATGAGAAAGAGTTGCCCATTTTGGAGAAGACTGCGGATAGATTCGTAGAGGTCTATCCGCCAGGCCATGACATTTTAAGCGCCGCTCGGCCAGGTAAGGAGTTCTTTAATCCTCGTCCTCTTCATGCTCAAACTTCTGCTGGAATTCCTCTGATCTTGTCATCTTCTGATGAGGGATCCGCAGATGGGACTTTTATTGTGAGGAAAAAGAAGGCGGCTGGCGTGAAGGGCAAAACGAAGGCTGCTACCTTCGTTGACCTGGGGAATTAGTCTGATTCCGAGACTGAAAGTGAGGAGGCGGCGGGGAACCTTGGTGGTGGTGACGAGACCATTGCGAAGGTAACTAGCGTGAAGAGGCCAGTTTCATCGGGTCCATCTCCGCCTGTCAGGGCTTTCAAGATCAAGAAAACCAGTAAGTATACTTTTTGTGTACCTTTTCCGCATTTCCTTCCGCATTTGTTTTTATATATTTTTTTCTTTATGCAGGAGTGGACTTATCTGCTTTTGAAGAAAGTGGTGCGGGAGGAGCTAGTTCAGGACCCACGACGATAGGTTTGGTCAACCTATCCGAGGCGATGACCCAGGCGGCTGCGCCTGTTTCTGGTACTGGTTCAGTTGCTTATACTGTTGAAGCAACTGTTCCGGTTATGACGTCGTCCGTCGTGGCTGCTATGCCGACGATGGCGTCCACTTTTGTTGCTGCGTTGAGCAGTTCAACTTCATCGCCGGCCGTCAGTGCCATATTTACCACGTCATTCACCGGACCGGCGGTGACTTTTTCCATGAGCTCCTCTGCGATGAGCTCATCTGCGGCGACTGCAGCCGCTATGAGTTCATCTCATATGAGTTCATCTCCAATGGTCTCTACCTTTGTGACTTCTACGGTGTCACATTCGGCGTCAACGACTACTTCGTCCTTGGCCAGTTCTTCAGGTATGTTTGGAGTTGGGACCTCTAGACTTACCTCTGTTGATGAGGGGGTCCGATCTTTGCCTCCTTCCCATCTCCTTGACCTCCTGGATGGATATCCTTTAGGTTCGGGTGATGGGTTTAGCGGCTATCGGCCTGTTATCGACCCTACAGGTGCGTGGGGTTACTTTAGCCTGTTATCCGTCCTTAGTCATTTTTTCTTAACTGTTTTTTGTTGTTGCAGTTTCGGATTCCAATGAGGTGTATGCTCCAAGGTGGAATATCCGCCGAGGAACAACTCTAAGGACGGCTGCAGACTGCGTCGATTGGGCGCGCCATGCCGCTCCAAGTGGTGCATTGGGGGAGGCAATGATTAGCTACCAGGAGGGTAGGTTGTCCACCGAGCTCCGAATTCTCCTCGCCCGGATGCAACCGCGTGTCGAATTACTTTGTCGTGAAAACGATAAGTTAAGGACTGCGCGTAGCTTGGAGGGGGCTCAGGTGCGATCGCCGAGGGAGGAAAATAAGAAGCTTGCCGCCGTCGTTACTGAGAGAGAAAAGGCCTTCAAGGACCTTGAGGCCGAAATGCAAGCTAGGCATGAGGCCCGTTCCAAGGCTACTCAAGCTGTTAACGAACAGCTTAGGTTGGCCAAGGAAACTGCGCGCAATGCTACCGAAAGGGCCTCCAAAGTTGAAGCTGTTGCTGAGCCTCTACGCGCTGAAAATGAAGAACTGAAAGATAAACTGGAGAAGCTTCAGCAGGCTCATGAGGTTTTGGCTCTGAAGGACGCCAAGAAGCTACAGGAGCTCTTGGATCAGAGGGGTGTGCTTGATCGCACTGAGCGCAAACTTAAAGGCGTTGAGGAGGCTGCTGCAAAGGAGGTGTTGCTAGACAACTTTAGCAAGAATGAGGCCGAACGCGCCCGCGATCAAGCTCAAGCTACCCTTCAGAAGGCTCTGTCCAATAAGTATTGGCTTCTACGAGAAGCGTTGCCGCAGGTACGCATAGCTCCATTCTTTGCTTTTTGCTCTTTTTCTTTATACTTAGAAAAGTTTTTTTTTTTTGTAGGTTGTGCATCGGATTTTCGCGAACACATCCTATGATGATGCCATGAGCGCAGCCCTCAACGCTTGTCATGAGGATGGAGAGAAAGCTGGTTTCTTACTTGGTCTAGGATTTGTAGAGAAAGGCATCCCGCCTTCCAAATTTCCTTTACACGATGTTGACACTGAAGCTGCCTATGATCAAGCTGTGAACCAGTATGCTTCTTTCTCTCATCCGGTCGTGGAAAAGGTTAATGAAGTTGCTGATGCTGATGACGGGCTAACTGTTCTCAAAGCTTTCTTCGAACCGCCGCAGCCGACTGATGGTGCGGGTTCAAGTGGGTTTGGGGGAAGTGGTCCTGAAGCCTGAATCTTCAGAATCCTCTAAGTTAGGATAGATTTGCATTTTTTGTAGGCGGGTAGATACCTAGCCATTTTGTAATGTTTGAACATCTTTTATCGTGAATATAAATGTTTTGTTAATGCCTTGCCTTGTAAACATTATATGATTTGCTCATGCATATTTTAGTTTAACTTAGCAATTTTCTAAGTGTTTTGAATAAGTTAACCTTTCGACGCGTGTCAGATAATAGGTTAATGTTCTGTTTCCTCTATCATGATTGTGCGGGTAGGACCGTCACTTTCACTTAGTAGGATGACCAAACTTCATCTATATCTGACCTGCGTGAAGGTTTTCCTCATCTTCCCCTTAGAATTTTTTACTGTTTTTGTGTTTATGCGGGTTGTGCCGCTTTCCACACGCAACGACTTACTTCCTCCCTCACTTATTTATGCGGTGAATACCGGCATATCAGTGTGGTCAGTTCATAAGTATAAAGGTAAGACTATTAACATCAATGTGACAAGGATAATCATTTCCATTAGAAGTGGCTCTAGGCCTGTTCGTTACAAGTTTGGAATTGATCTACATGTAGCATCTGCGTAATTGAGCTCCATTCCATGTTCTTGGGATGGGGGTGCCATCGAGCCTTTCGAGCCGGTATGCGCCCTTTCCCAGAACTTCTTTAATAATGTATGGCCCTTCCCAGACCGGGGCCAGCTTTCCTGGGCGCTCCTGGTTCGAAGCCTCGTTGTTACGCAGTATGTAGTCTCCGACATTGAAGTTGCAGAGTTTTACCCGCGTGTTGTAGTACTTTTGCATTTGTCGCTTGTAGTTCTCTTCACGCGCTGCGGCTAAGTCTCTGCGCTCTTCGGTTAGCATAAGGTCTAACCGTCTTTCTGCATCATTGTCTTCCGGTTGAGTTATGACTCTTGGTGAGGGTAGACCAATCTCGATTGAAACCATGGCTTCAGTGCCATAGGTGAGGCTGAACGGGGTTTCACCCGTGCTTGCTTTTTTCAGCGTTCTGTTTGCCCAAAGGACATGTGGAACTTCGTCCACCCAGCCGGATCTATGCTCCAAGAGTCTTTTCTTTATGCCGTCGACGATGCTCTTGTTTGCTCTTTCCACCTCACCATTACCCTGCGGGTGTGCCACTGAGGTAAAGGTGTGGGTGATTTGAAGCTCTTTCAGCCACTTTTGTAGCTTCTGGTCAGCAAAGTTGGTGCCGTTATCGCTCACCAAATTCTGTGGAAGTCCAAAACGACAAATAATAAATTCCCAAATAAATTTTTTGATATGTTTTGCGGTTGTTTGGGCTAGGGGTTTTGCTTCTATCCACTTGGTGAAGTAGTCGATGGCTACCACTAGGAACTGAACGTTCCCTGCTGCTGTGGGAAATGGGCATGTCACATCGATGACCCACTTCTGGAATGGCCATGAAGAAGTGACTGGAACAAGTTCGTTCTTCGGGCGATGCGTGTTGGGTGCGTAGAGATGGCAGGACCTACATTTTCTGATGTAGGCCAGCGCATCCGTGTGCATCCCCGGCCAAAAGTATCCCGCGTTGTTTAGCTTAGCTACAACTGCGCGTGGACCTGCGTGTACTCCACAGATGCCTTCGTGTACTTCCCTTAGGAGGTAGTCGGCATCTTGGTCGTCAACGCATCTGAGGAGTGGGTCAAGAAAATTACGCCTGTAAAGTATGTTATCAACAAGTTGATAGTTCAGTGATTTACAGCGTATCTTTCTTGCATGTGTCTTTGACTCTGGTAATACACCCGTCGCAAGGTAATTTATGATTGGCGTCATCCATGTTACCGTGCCGGTTTGGATGACAAAAATTTCCTTGTGCGGGACTGATGGTGCTCCAAGAAGTTCAACGCGGATGTCCTTTCCCAAGTGGGTGAAGGCTAACGATGCAAGCTTGCTTAACGCATCCGCAGATTTGTTTTCGCTTCGCTTGATGTGCACAACTTTGCAATCGTTGAAATCGCGCATAAGGGTTTTTGCTTGTGCGAGGTACAGGGCCATTGTGTCGTTCACGGCCGTGTACGTCCCGTTTATCTGGTTGGCTACTAGCATGGAATCCACGTGGGCTTCCAAGTTTTTCACCCCCATCTTACGCGTAATTCTTAATCCGGCCAATAATGCTTTGTACTCCGCTTCATTATTCGTACTTGGGAAATCCAGCCGAATAGCGTAAGTGTACTCTTGGCCTGCTGGGTTAATTAGTTTCAACCCTGCGCCTGAACCTTCGTTGTTGGCTGCTCCATCAGTATAGAGTCGCTAGACATCGTTAATGTCTTGTGCTGGAGAGGGTTGAGCCTCTTCCTGGCACTCTTTTTCCTGCGAAGCGGGGACTTCTGCAATAAAGTCGGCCAAGACCTGGCCTTTTATGGCTGGTCTTGGCTGGTACTTTATCGCGTATTCTCCCAACTCAATTGCCCATTTGGCAAGGCGCCCTGACAACTCGGGTTTGCCAAGAACGTTTGCAAGTTTGAAGTTGGTGAGAATGGTGATTGGGTGGCCTTGGAAATATCGTCTTAGCCTGCGTGAAGCTGTACAAGCGCTAAGACTAATTTTTCCAGGGTGGAGTACCGGGTTTCCACGTCTGTTAAGACGCGGCTTACATAATAGATGGGCATCTGGATGCCCTTTCGTTCTACTAGTAGGACTGCCCCGGTTGCTCTGTCTGTGGCGGAGAGGTAGAGAATTAATTCCTCCCCCACTTCTGGTGCTGTGAGTGTTGGGAGTTCGACCAAGCGTGACCGAATCTCTTGAAAAGCTGCTTCCGCTTCTGGTGTCCAGCGGAAGTGCGTTTTCTTCAAACAATTTCTCAATGTTGACACGAATGGGAACGACCTATCCGCATGATTTGCCAAAAAGCGGTTGAGTGCGACTAGTCGTCCATTCAGTGTCTGAGCCTGTTTGATGGTAGTAGGTGATTCCATTTTCATAATGGCTTTAACCTTGTCAGGGTTCGCTCTGAAGCCATCTTTGGTAACGATGACTCCTAAGAACTTCCCATCTTCCATCCCAAAGGAACACTTGCTCGGGTTGAGCTTCATGTTTATCTTTCTGAGCGTGTTGAAAGTTACTTAAATGTCTTTCAACATCGCCTCTGGCTCGAGGCTTTTGATGACCAAGTCATCCATGTAAATTTCCAAGTTCCTCCCGATTTGGGTATGAAACTCTTTGTCCATCAGGCGTTGGTATGTGGATCCGGCATTCTTTAGTCCGAATGGCATCATTTGGTAACAAAATGTGCCATCGGGCGTCCGAAATGCGGTTTTATCCTGATCGTCAACAGCCATGTGGATTTGATGGTACCCTTTATACGCATCAAGGAAGCATTTAAGGCGAAACGGTGCTAATGAATCTACCTTAAGGTCAATTTCTGGTAACGGGTAACAATCCTTGGGGCATGCTTTGTTTAGGTCTTTGAAATCTATGCACATGCGCCGTTGTTTGTTGGATTTTGGTACCATGACGGGATTTGCAACCCATGTTTGATATTTACTAACGCGTACGATGCCTGCGTCAAGGAGTTCCTTGACTTGGGTTCTACACGCGTTAGCCTGCTCAGCACCCATTACGCGACGCTTTTGTATGACCGGCGCAAACGCCGGGTCACACTTGAGCTTATGCTCAGCCTTACTTCGAGGTACACCAGTCATGTCAGCTGGTGTCCACGCGAAGATGTCAGCGTTTTTTTGTAACATTGAGTAAGGTGCGTGTGGGATTAGTGATCGTTGGGCCAATGGTAACGGCCTGGTCAGGGTATTTGCCATTGAAGGCCCATTCTTCTGGCTCAGAGGTGGTTGGTTTAGCCATCTTTGGTTTGGGTTTAGATGAGAAAGATGCGATGCATACCTGGGGAATGCCCGTGATCATAGAAACGCCCTCAGCTGTTGGCCATCCCATCATACCATGGACCGAAGACACCACGGCATTAAATCTTGCCATCCCATCTCTCCCAAAGAGAATGTCGTATGTGTGGTGTGGCTTCCTCATTACAACGAAGTCCACGTCTTCTGTGCGGGAGTACTTCCCGTCCGTGAGAGTGACGGGGAAAGATAGGATTCCCAAGGGGGTGTTTGTGCTGCCGTCGAACCCTTCCATCGAGGCGTAAACTGTTTCTAGGCGTTCTTTGTCTTCGTCGTCTAGCTTGTCGAAGAACTGCCTATACATGACTGTTGACGAAGCGCCATTATCAGCAAGGGTGCGGGAGGTGATGTAGTGCCCCAGCTGACTTTTGATGACTATGGGGCCTTCTTTGTTGGGCCCCCCGGCACACGCGGGAAACACACTTCTGCTTCCTTCCACGCACTTGGCTCTGTTGTTCGTCGTTTTCTTTCTCTGATGTTGCCATGAACCATGTGGATGCTGATGTCGACGGGCTTCCGTCCATTGCCCTTGTACCGATTGTCTTTCCTCCCTCCGTTCTTGATTGACGCCACGAGGTGTGTGAGTTTCCCATCTCTGACGAATGTTTCGACGGCATCCTTCAAGGATGTGCATTCCTCCGTGGTGTGGCCTTTTGTCCCATGGAAGTCACAGGATTTGCTCTGATCAGCGTTTTGACGCTGTCGGATTAATGAAGCCTTTGGCCATGGGAGCTTCTCGGTGGCAAATATCTCGGTGACGCTTTTGGTGAGTGGCGTCCATCTGGGATTCTGGTTTGACGACTGCATGTTGTCCCTTCCGCATAAGAGAGGGCGAGAGCTGGATGAGGTGTCAAAGTTTACCCTTGACTGCCAGATACCAAGCTTCCTCTTTTTGTTCTGTCGGGCGGTACGGGCGTTATTTTCTCTTGTCCTCTGAGTATAGAGATTTGTGCTCTGGGGAAGATTTCTACCCAGTTGCTTCTCTGTTTCGGCAAAGCGTTTAGCTGCCGTCATGATGGCATCCCACGCGGATGGCATGCCGTCTTTACCTGTCAACGTGCGGATGAGCTCTGGGTACTCAGCGCCCTGGATGAAAGCGGCGCGAACAAGATCTTCGCTAATAGTGCCCAGACTTAGCTTCTTTGAGTTGAAGCGAGTGATGAAGTCTAGCAAAGATTCGTCTTCTTCGCGGATGCAGTTGAGGATCGTCCATTGCTCTTCAGTATATTTTCTTTGTTGACTGAAGTGCTGACTGAATTTGTGCTGGAAGTCTGCCCAATCGTAGATGTGGTGGACCGGTAGACGATCAAACCACGCTCTGGCTGCCCCGACGAGCGTCATTTGGAACATGTAACACCACGTGGGTTCCGTCCAATTACTGACGGTTGCCCCCGAGATAAATCTGTTCATGTGATCGTCCGGGTCAGATATGCCATCGTAAGTGCCTATGTTTGACATCTGTTTGGCACTCTTTGGAGCGATTGCTTCCGCAATGTCCCTTGCAAATTTGGACGTTCCCGCATTCGCAACAGTTGGTCTGAAAGTTTTGGAGAAGTCACGTGGGTTTCCCCCCGTGTTCTTTGGTTTGAAAGTTTCTTCAAAATTTCTTCTCGAGTGGAAGTCTGCTTCTTTACGCTTCCCTTTCGCCTTATAACGTGGGTTTGCGTCACTGTCAGACTCTTCCCAATCTTCATCGTCCACATACTCGCAATCATTGCTCATGTTGAGCTGTTGTCGAGTGTTTCCGAATTTGTCATTGGCCTGTTGGAGTGAACGTAAATGTTCGCCCAACTCGGCTTGGAATTCTTTCTGACGTGCTTCCGCCCAAGCTTTAACTTGTTCTGGTGTTTTTCGGGGAAGTCTCGTCTGTTGTTTCCCCAACTGGGTATCAATGAATCCCAGGAGAGGATTGTTTACTCCACTTGCCCCGGCTTGGGTAACCGGGGTAGTGTTCGTAACAATCATGTATTCATCGGTGTTCCCCCCAGTAGCTGGGGTTGTGGTTACCGGAGTTTCTTGGTTACCCGGTGGCTTTGGTATCGGAGTAACCTTAACCATCTTTCCAGAAGTTTGAAAAAACTGAGAAAAAGAAGAGTAAGTTCTAGCTTAATGCACGGATGGCGCCAATGAAGAAACACTAAGTGACCCCGATAGATTAAGGATAATCTTAGGGTTAAGTAGATGTTTCCCACGAGGGTTAGGTCCGGCAAAGATGGTTATTCTTCTCGACCTGCAAAACAGACACCGTAAGCTCGTCACTGAGAAAGGGGGGGTTCCTCCTTGTGACCACCCTCCGGCGTGAGAATCAAACTAGATTGCTCTGAATATAAGTGTATATAAAGAGAAATAGCTAGAGAGAAGATGATGATACCGTTCTAGGGTGTTGGAGTATTTATAGCCGAAGGTAGGTTTCCAAGCAGGTACGGCCAGCTGTATATAATATTCCTTTTCCACCAACTATGGGCTACGTTCGTGCCACGATGGGAGTTGGTGGGTAGGCAGCGGCTGATAGTGACATTTTGTACTGGAGCGTGCTCCTCCTCGTACTATTGTCAGTGAGCTGTCACCCTTTGATTGGTTCATGGGTTGCTTTTGTCAGATCTTGTCTATTTGTCCATACCTTGGTAGGTATAGTACAAAAGATCTTCTAGAAGCGTACGGACTGGCTATTTTGGGCGGGAATATTCCCGCCACGCTCATTCCTTCTTCAGGTGACATTGCTGAAGTATAAGAGTTAGTGCCTTATGCGTGTAGCCTTACTGTTAGTGCGGGTAGCCTTCCTTCTTGGTTTGTACCCACAGCTGCGGGGACAGGCAGGGTACTGTACCAAGGGAGGCTTTCCTGCGGGAACAGCTGGCTTACTGCGTGTAAGGTCTTCATCTCTCTGAGAATGGTGGGTCCTGCGGATCCAGTTGATCTTTGCGCAGACGTACCTTTTCAAGGTGAGTCTTGTGGGTCCAACTGGGCTTTGCGGGAACCTACCTCTTCAGGCAATCTCTAAATAAAGTGGTGATTTATTAATTTTGTGTGTTTTAATTGTTAGGGCGTAACTAAAGTTCACTACTTGATTTGTATGTTTGAATTGTCGGGCCCTATTTAATGGACATTTGATTATCAGTTTGTCTTTTTTACTATTTTAGAAAGCACATCCATCGCATATTCGTATTTGTAAATGTTACACATGGGTTTTGCCACTCTATAGAACATTGAAATTAATTTTGATTTCCAAATGACGCACCCGTTTACATGACCGCCTATATATATAAAGGGAGCCTTGAATTTGTTCTGTAATATTTCGACTTGTTTATCCTATCGTTTTGTGTACTTGTTCTAAATAAATAAAGAAATTACGTATGTAAGGTAATAAAAAATGTGACTTTCAATATCAAACACATTTCTCTTGTAGTACTCTCATGTTTGTTTCTTTTTCCTTTTTCTCTTCTCTTTGAAACATGACAGTCGAGTCAAGTGCTTTTGTGGGTGATCCGCAATAATTTTCTATTAGTAGAAGATATATAATAAAAAAATAGGAGATATTCCATATATTTTGCCTTATTTACATTTGATATGTTACCGTATTTAGTGACGTTATATTTGACAATATTGTATCTAATAATATCATTGAAATCATGAATGAGAACATCGCCAAACGCCATGATGGTTCGCTTGAAGTCTTACTTTCTCCACACTATTATGCCCCAAATGAACTACAAATATGCATCATTCATGAACGCAAGATATATCACCTCTTGTGTGCTCCAATAGGTGCGGTTTGGCCAGCCTGAACCATCAAAAAACGACCATCCTCCATAGAAACCGCATGGTAAAGACAGTCCGAGTCGATGATCACGTCATTCTGACGATGCTCCGGTGGGTTAAATAGAGCCGTCATGGCAGATAAACTGAGGTGAAGATTCACCATAATGTCAGCCCTAGATGAGACAAACAAAGACACAGATCTTAGTAGGCACGCCATTTCGAAAGAAATTTGGATAAGGGGTGAAGCAGTTATGAGATGTAGAGTCTGTCTATACCATATATATAAATAATATATATAAACGAAAACCAAAAAATCCTACGTGTCGCGATGTGGTCGCTCCCCCTTTTTTGGAGTCACCAGATTTGCTTGATTTCTAAATGGTGGCTTCTCATGCATTTGACCCGAATTCATGGGTATGGGTCTTACCAAACCCAGATATTCCTTAAACGGGTTATAACATCTCCATCAATAAAAAATTATTCTCACCAAATTATTGATGTAAAAATCCTATAAAATAGGATATACTAAAAATTAATATCTTATTTATTTTAAAAAAGATATATATATTATTTAAATTAAAAACCAATTTGATAGTAAAAAACATAAACGGGTCTTGGGTCTCATCAAACCATAAGTATATTATTAACTTTCATAAATATTATTTATAATTAAAAAACCAATTTTATATAAAAGAAATAAACGAGTCTTGGGTCTCATCAAAACCATATAGTTTTTAAACCGAGTTATATCTCATTTATTTGTCAAACAATTTATCATCAAACCAAAAGTATATTATTAACATACAATAAAAAAAATATAAATACAAAAAATAAATAAATATTAGAACAAATAATATAAAGCAACCCCTGTAATACGGGGGATAAAAACTAGTATATATATATATATAGGGGATGGTTCAGGAGAGAAGTTCTTTTACTGCAAGAAGTGCGAAAAATAGATCTAGACAATTGATATGTGTAATCTATGGTCCATATTAATAATGTCACTTTTGTAATAAACTATAAAAGAAATATTTACTAATTTAGAGAACAAGGGTATGTTGGTCTTTGTGTGTAGATAATTAATGTAACAAACATATACATTTAATTATGTTTTTAAAATTTTCTCCTAAAAATCCTCCACAAATTACACTCACGATATTCTTCCTTACCAAATCTCCATGATCTTTCCTTTCAAAGTTTTCATTTCCAAAAACCATATTATATCAATTAGTCTTTCATATCTTGCATCCAACTTTAGATTTCATGAATATTGTATACAAGAATATAATTTTCCAGAATTCTTAGGACTAAGGTTAGGTTTCATATAATCGTAATTGTATTTTTATAATTAAAATCATAATTGTTTCGTTTTCGAAATATCAAAATTTATACTCTGGATACCTTCGTTGTCGCATTTACTAATTTGGTTAAAACTAGTGTTTTTCCTTAAAAAAACTTTTTGGGGGTTTCTTTGATTTTGTTTTGTTTTTTTATATTAATTTGGCAAGTTGACATAGGATTGCTGAGTTGGATGTGTAGGTAATTGCTAATTTGTGAAGGTTTTTGATGTGTTTTTTTTAATATTACTATTGGCTGTGTAGGAATATCATGATCAGTTTGTTTATAGTCATGTTGTGTGTAGGTGTATAATGATATGTGTAGGTATTGTATATATGTGTTTTTAGATATCATGATTTGTGAAGGCACTTGATGATTTGTTAACACGTATCTTTATTGGTTTATATAAGATTTGTTGTGTAAGGAACGACTATATGGTGTAAGGAATTTGGGTTAGCTGTGTGTGTAGGTTAACTTGGTTAGTAGTGTAGGAAATAGGAATAATAATGGTGTAGGGAACCAGTACTAGAAATTTAGGATTATATGAGGATTTTTGAATATTTTACGTTATCTATGAAATGTTGATACAATTCAATTTTAAAATGTCTAACAATAATTCGTGAGATGTAATTCATATTTTGGTTTAAATAAATAACAGGTAAAAATAAATTGTTTGTTACCATTAATGACAAACAATTACCAAAAATGAAAAAAATAGTATATGACTAATATAACCTCTTAATTAAAATATTCAGAAATTAAAAGAAAATTATGTGATTGGTTAAAATGACTTATCGCATTTCTCGCAGTAAAATAACTTCTCTCTTGAACTTAAATCTATATATATATATATATATATATATATATATATATTAGTTTGAGGCCCGTGTATTACACGGGTAATTATTGAAAATTTTAAACTTTAACCATTAAGTACATTCGACAACATTATCATATATTGTTCAATACAACTACAATTTACATTAAAATTATAGAAATCACATAACTAATATTACACAAATATGTTACAAATAAGTAAAACCTTCTTTGTACACTACATTTGTGATTGTATTGGTCAGTATACATTGTTTATCAAAAATTAAAATCTTTAGTACATGTCTGCTTATAACTCTTGATAAGGTAACATATAGGTCTGCTTATAACTCTTCTGTGTGACATAAGATTCTTCAACTACATACCAACCCTAGATAAATAATAATATATCCATGAAACTAACAAAAAAATATTCATACACATAAAATATCATACCTTTTAATCAATTATAATATGATGTCATTTGAGATCATCAGCTCATGTTTATCCAAAAATCACGACTATCCTAAAAACTAGATTACCTGAAATTTGATGAGATAATCATTCTTAGAATCTTTAGAATTTATAATATTCTGTGTATGAAAATTTTAAATTTATTTTATATTTTATAATTAACAATTGTATAATGAAGCAACATAAAAAACCAAAAAATTAATATATAACAAAATGATTTGTTTCATTTCATATGAATGTAATTACTAGAAAAATGACAAAGACATACTAACCTTAAAATATGTTTAAATAAGAGTGAATATACACACTTAGCAAAATATTAGAAAATTTAAAGTTGCATAAAGTAAAGGTAGTGATTCTTCTTTATAATAGTTAAAAGTATTTGATTGGGAATGTTTATATTTTGAATATTAATCCCGTGTTATTAGTTAATATTATGGTAAGTTGTTGGAATATTTAACTAATCGATATGTATATATATATATATATATATATATATTAACAACTTATAGAAAAACGAGAAGCAGAGATTTCGGATTTTACGGAAGCATGATAAATGACTTTTAACCGGATTAACTATTTAAAAAATAATAATGTGAAAATGGAATATTTATTACTATTAAGTTACATTATAATTAAGATGTGAATCTTGATGCAATTTTAAGAATTTTATTTATAAATTTTATAACTGTATTTATTTTTACAAAAAAAATGTGTATAACTTTATTATTTTGAATATAAACCATAATAAACATTTTAATTTGTATAAACTAACAGGTAAAACTAACATAACCACAGTTCGTTGTATTTGTATAAAAATAAAGTTAATAAGTTAATATAATATTGAAATTACGTAAATAACTGATGAAAACGATATCCTAGGATTCAATATCCCAAATGATTTTTGAAAACGAAAATAGTGGAATGAGATTGAAATATATTTTTTGGTTTAACGTTTTGAATGCCTTTAGTAAGTAGTTTGTCTTATAAGGTATATTAAATTAAACATATTTAAATGTATATAAAAAGTATAAATCAAGCCATAAAATATATATTTCTGAATCATTTCGGTCTGAGTTATGGAGAAAATATTGAAAATTTAATATTGATCTTCTTATTGCTAAAACCCTTTATACTACACAAAAAAGTCATATAAATAAATGACAAATAATTCATATAATAAATCGGTATACATATGGATTTTAATTACAATGTTCAAGATATATATATTATGTATTCTCCATATTTGCAATATTTATACAAAATGGTTGGAGAAAATTTTAAATCCAAACTTAAAACCAACCTTATATAAAAATTTATGTACTGCTGCTCGAATCTAAGTTTAAAAACAATTTGTAGTTTACCATACGAATCCAAATTTTTTGACAATGACGCACCTTTACTTTCTTTAATTTGCAATTAGGTATGACTTTAAAATTTTATTATAGCATGCCTTCAACTTCAATTTGATATTTCTCTATTTTCTTATTTCACAATTAATGTTAATGAATGAATCAGTTAAGATTTACATTTAATAAAAATATTGAATTCATATATTAAAATGACTTAAAAAATAAGGACCAAATATTGAAATGGCTTAAAAGATAAGGACCATATATTAAAATGAGTTGAAAAAAGATGAGGATGGTTAAAAGATTGACAAATGACAATAATGAGTAGTCTTTTATTAGAATAGATAGATATATATACACACACATACATGGAAAAATTTTACATTTTCGTCTTTCTATAATTAAATACATTGTTTCCGTTTACACACAGAGTTCTTTGGTATTTTAGTTTTAACCTTTACGGTTAAGGACCTTTTAGGGGAATCGGGTAGGTATTCAGGCCATGTTTCAAAGTTCTAAATCTATATTCAAAACTAGAAAAGTGTGTTAATTACCTTACAATTACTTCCCGACTCTCAGTTTTAGCATTAAATGGTTTCACATAGAATCGGCGGCTCAAGGTGTGGAGCTGAAGAACCGAACCATTGATATTAATAACTTTACCCTATTTTTCAATTGGCCTTTTTATATTCACTTTTCAAAACGTCCGTGAACAAATACATGCACATTTGACATTTGTTAAAACCTTAAGACTAAAACGATTGAACTTTAATTAATCTCTTACAATTGTTCGATCTCAATCTCAAACTCTTTCACAGTTACCCAAGTGTTTATCTCTTTCTCTTTGTTGATTCTAAGTGATAATCTTCATGAACTTGTATTAATTTTTGTTTATTGACTATAATCTCCAAGCAAAAGCCATAATAATATTTGTTTTATACATAATGGAATCCTATCGTTTTGTGTACTTGTTCTAAATAAATAAAGAAATTATGTATATCTTATCTTACTATACTAATAAAAGAAAATATTGAAGCTTAGGTGTTAAGCCTATATTTCTCTTAATTTTTAATCTCTCATCTCATTCATTCTAGTTATTCATGGGTAATGAGTCAAAACCATTTTGTCAAGTGGGTTATAACATAGTGTGGATTTTATTCATTATTGAAATAAGTTTCATTTTCATGTCTGAGGTTTGACCAATTACACAACTTTAGTATTTTTTTAAAAAAATTTCTTGCAGATCAGCACATGACGTTTCCATTAAAACCATGCTATTTTAGAACTTTTTGTTAACCACTCATTTGTTTTTTTTCCATTAACTCTACATTAAATTAATTTATAAGTATTTTGAGAATCACAATTGAAATAATGGATCTACTTTATTTTTATTATTTGATAAATCCCGTGTAATACACGGGTTTAAAAGCTAGTGAGGTAATAAAAATGTGACTTTTCAATATCAAACACGTTTCTCTTGTAGTACTCTCTTGTTCGTTCCTTTTTCTCTTCTCTTTGCAACATGACAGTCGAGTCAAGTGCTGTTGTGGGTGACCCGTAATAATGTTTTACCACAACTAAATTGAGACTGTCAGGAAACATGCATTTATTCGGTAGTGATTAATTCCGACCAATATGTCAAAGTTGAGATTATTATAATCAATAACACTTTATAATTCAAGTCTCAGTATAATTGTTTTCAAAACCGGGTTATCAGGAGTAATGTACAAGTAATCAAATCATAAATGTAAATGTTATCAAATCTACCTAAGATTTAGTATTTTTTTAGTCAAAGCAGCTTCGTCCTTGTATTTTGCAATATACATATTTCCCACCCATTGCGCAGGGTAAATTTCCATTCCTTGTACATTTTTTAAAAAATCTATATTGCTTTGTGTTGTTATGTTTTGTCCAATGTAGAGATACCAAAATGACTCGTCTCAAATATTAGCAACAGGTTTTGGGTCATTGGCTATGAACCAAAGGGAAATTCCATAGTCAAATGTGCTTGGTTTGAAGCAATCCATTGTGAGTGACTTTCTAGTAAGTTTCCTCTAGTCCAACAGAAAACAAATCACATGAGCTTCTCTTGGGCAAAACAAAGAATCTTGGTTGGTACACGAGACGTCATATATAACAAGTGTTATTCGAGTCCCTCAAGTTGGGTGAATTCATTAGGATACAAAATTAAAATTTATTAACCTTAACTTGGTGTTATTTGAGTCCATCATTCAGGTGATAATTACTAAAAATAAAATATACTTAAATTGAGGGTTGAGACGTGCATGAATCACCATGAACTTGTTCCAACCACATAAACAAATGAAATTTAATATTGGCATGTTGATAAATTTTGGTTCATCAAGAATTTATGTGTTTCAACAAATCAATATGAAAAGTTAAAAGAGAAAAAAAATCATGAATCATCATGGGTTTTCATGTTTTAACGTTTTAACACAAATAAAATAACTAAAATTGGGTTGAAGAGTTGAGGTGTCCATGAATCACCATAGGTCTTTCATTCTTCAATTAAAGCAAATGAAATTATTCAGAGAGATGAAACATCCATGAATCACCATGCTATGCTTCACAAAACAAGATAAGGAATGTAGCTATCTTTATTCAACATACCACGAGACTACTTAAAGTTTTTGAATCATATGATGTATGTTTAGCTTTGGCCTATAGGGTCAAACACTATGTTCGGAAGTCTCATAGGAAAGGAATAGCATATGTCCTTTAATTCTCGAATTTTTTTGCCAAGGTCTGACACGTAGTGTTCTCACCATTCCAATTACTACGAAAACCCGTCATACATTTATGCTTTAAGGAGAGTAGATAAAACTAGTGGAATTGGTAAGGAATTTCGCAAATAAACTAGGGTTTTCAACAAAAAAGCAAGATTTTTTTTCCGACCAACGCCGAATATGTCGGGCGCAACGTATTGATTGCAGAATAGCTCAAAAGACACTAACTAAAGCGGAAATAATTATATAATTTATTAACAATAAATCAAGCACACAATTACAATAATTAGATCAAATAAACCGTAGATTAATCTTTTAAATGAAAATCCTACGGCCAAACTAAATGTCTTCGATCTTGATTACATCAAATACCTGAACATGTAGCATGTACAAAAGTAGAGTTTCTCAACACGAATGTTGGTGAGAATACATAAGTTTATAAATATTTTATAGATAAAAATTACAATTCACATGTAAATGATGAGTATTACAATCTTTATGAACGTATAAACAAATAAATATATGCGAACCTGTTACTCTTGATACAAATTTAACGTACTTTGATAAGTATATGATAATACTAGATGAGGCCAAAGTAACACTTATAAAATAAACACACAGACACATAGAGTATAGTCATAGAGTATTCAATAATCACACATATACATGAGGTTGAATTGTTTTTGATATAGGTGGGGCAAAAACATTAACAAAACTTGATATGGTATACATGATACCCTAGAATCACTACTACATAAAGAGGTATTTGCCACCGATATTTGGCTACGAAAAAAATCGGTAGCAATTTTGGCTACGAATTAGCTACGTACTAGCTAGGGACACAATTTGCTAGGATTTTGCTACGAATATTCCGTTGCAAGAAAAAACCTGCTGCAAAATCCGTAGCAAACTTGAGATAAGAAGTATTATAAAAATTAGTTCATAAAATCGGTAGCAAAATTCGTATCAAACTTCGAAAAATAAGTATTATAAAAACTGATATCCTAAAATTGGTAGCAAAATCCATAGCATACTTGAGAAAATAAGTATCATAAAAATGAATCCCAAAAACCGGTAGCAAAAATCCGTAGCAAAATAGAGAAAATTAACATTTAAAACTTTATAACATAAAGTTTAGTAAAATTCGTAGCAAATTTGAGAAAATGAAAATATTAACTTAAAATTCATTACAAAATGGTAGGAAAAGAAAACAAATTTAAAACTAATTTTCCAAAATCTGTCACGTAGCAAAATAACAGAGACATTTGTCAACAACTATTATTGTAAACATGCGTTTGAATACCTTAACACAAGTTGACATACATAGTGATAAACTGATAAAAAAAAATAGTCCAGGCTGGTTTAAAAAGAAATATATCATTTTTACCGTACTCTATAACGAAAAAAATCAGTAATTCAATAATAGAAAAAACTGATTTACATAAAAAGGCATTTGCTGTGGATTTTTGCTACGTAAAAAAGCGGTCGCAATTTTTGCTACGGATTAGCTAGGGACACAATTTGCTACAATTTTTCTACGAATATTCCGTTGCAAAAAGAAAAAAAATGTAGCAAATTCCATAAAACCCTTAAGAAAATAAGTATCTTAAAAATGACTCTATAAAGATGGTAGCAAAAATTCATAGCAAATATGAGAAAATAAGTATTATATAAACGATTTCAAAAAATTGATAGCCAAATCCCTTGCAAACTAGAGAAAATATGTATTACGAAAATAACTTCATATAGTCAGTAGTAAAATCAATTGACAACTTGAGAAAACATGTATCATATAAATGATTTCAAACAATTGGTAGCAATATCCGTAGTAAAATAAAAAAATAAATATTTAAAACCTCATAAAATAAACTTTAGTGCAGATCCTATCGATACCGACTGAAATCGCGTTGGTTCGCCGCTGCAATATTCGATGTTTTGTCCTCTTTTTTAAAATTTTTTATGTTTTTGTGGCTCACTCATTTATGTTTATGATTTAGTGACGTTAATGCAAACTTCGTTATCTCAAACATTTATTTATGCAATTTACTTAATTAGGATTAATTAAGTGTGTCGGTTATTGCACAAACATTCACATAGCGGTAATTCGGTAATTACGGAATCACTAGAATCTGAGCACGATCGTTGGTGAAATATGAAAATAATATCTCAGGCATATGTCTTTAAATTTATCTATGTGAATTACATGTCAAATGATTATGTGTTTAGTTCATAGCTTGTTTCATGAAATTGCAATTCATTGCGTGTAAGTTGTACGTGTTTGGCTTTTAAAAAAATAATTTTTAATAAAAATATCAACGAGGCTTGATTTTATTAGTTTGGGTTATTTTATTCGTAATTTTTCGTGATGATCCGGCTTGGTGTTAAAATTGCTCATTTGAGTTAAAACTCGTTTAGTAAGGGACTATTCATGTAAATATTGATTAAAATAATATTAAAACAAAACCCCAACCCTAATTCCCCCTCCCACCATCGACGATATGCCTCCATCCCTCTTTATCGATCCAAACCACCAACAAATTGTAATAATCTTCAATCAACCTCAATTTTGCAATTGGTGGTGTCTTCGAGTGATTCTCGTCATTCATAACACTAGATGGTAACTTTATGCATTGGTTTCATGTTTTTGATTAGTTATTGTAAAACCATATATGATAAATCTCTGTAATATTGATGATTATGATGTTAATTGATGAATTAGAACCCTAAAGATGACATAAACATGTTAGGGTTTGAGTTTTATGACAACTGTTGGCTGACAGATTTGTTCTCGTTTATTGTTTGGTCTATAACTCTATAATAATTTACTGTTTTCGATCTATTCTTTTTTCCATGACGTTCTACTTCGAGTCTAGTTTCCAGAAAGTTATGATTTGTAATTTTTAGGCGGGTTTTGAATGGCTTTTATGATTTTACAAAAACATGTGTCAAAGCTCATTCGGGGAGTTGAGTTCTGGTCTCTGTTCCCGACATCATAACGCTTTTATGACAAGTCCAAATAGGTTTGTTCCACTTATGGAACTTCACATTTTGAGTTAATATTTTAACTCAATTGGTCTTGCTTTATTTGAATTCGTATTGTGGCTTAACCAAGTCAACACTTTTAGTTGCGCAATCTGCTGAACTGTTTGTACCTATCTGTAGTGATTGAATTATTTTGATTTTTTTATGTAAGATAAAATTATAATAAAAATAGTTTGAGAAACCTAGTCCATTTATATTACCGTTTTAAAAGTTTCATAATTTATTTTCATTATTTGCTCAAGTAAAAAAAATACACCTTTGCATGCTAAAATCTGTCTTGTGAATTCTGAATCTGCTCATGTGTTTTGTGATGAGAAGCTTGTTTATTTGGTCAATACATGATGTATGAAACATGTTAGAACTAATTTTCACTTTTGACATTAGTATAATTACCAACCGGCTATCCAGTCAAATTTGTTGCATTGTGAGTCATTACTTTTACTTTTTGGTTGTTGTTTATAAACTTATTGAATTGGTTGGTTTCTTTGAATAAGTTGTATGCCTTTTTTGATATAACAGTTTCGATTTACAAGTTTAGCTATTACTTTCTCAACGGATTTTGATATTGATTCGTTATATAGGATATGACAGTTTACATAATATGCTTTTAAGTTTGTCTAAGTCACAAACATAAATATTAGATCTCCCATCATCAGGTTTAATATTAGTAAAATGACACATGGTTTTTTATTTTACTGTGCTTTTCAGGTGCACTTTCTACGTGTCGCCCCAACTTCACGAGGTGCGTTTGTTGTTGTTCGATTTAAAGGTACGTCTAATTATAAATGTCATTGTTTAGTTATGTTTATAGGTTTCGGATATATATATATAATGTAATTTGTATATCAACGAATGCTAATTTTTTAACTTATTATAGTTTTATTTGTATGTAGTGTGTCGGTGTATACATTATGAATGGTAATAAGGATCATCGTGGTGTTAAGTCACGGGAGCCCAATCCTAGTAAAGTTGCACATGATAAAGAGCGGGTTTGGAACGAAAAGATAGCTGAGTTGGCACGAGAATAAAGAGCGGGTTGGAAAGAAAAGCAGAAAAAAATGTCATGTTGAAGAAAATTGAAGAAAATGAGAGATTATATGCTCAAATAAATGAGAAACTTTAGCTATTGTCATGAAATCATCTAGAAATATTTTCACCACGTTAAGATATATGGATTGATGTTGCAAAACTAAATTTCAGTTTTTATTGTAATACTTTTGGATATTTTATGTTATTTGGTTTGGATTTTATCTTTAGGAAATGGTATTTTATAAAATTTGAATATATTTTTTACCTGGAAAAGTGAAAAAAAAATATTGAAAACTTCTAAAGAAAATCTATAGCTAAATCCGTAGCTAAAACCTTCATCAATCTGTTGCGAAAGCAGACGAATTTATGTAGCTACATTCGTAGTAAAACTCAATCAAAATTTATAGCTATATTTCATAGCAAAAACAATAGCCAATTCCCGTAGCTAAAGTTGTTGCTGAAACTCGGTAGCAAATTCCGTAACTAAAAAAATTCTGTAGCAAATTTATGTAGTTGTATGTTGTAGCAAAAATTCGTAGCTAAAAAAACGTAGCAAAAATCTGTAGCTAATATTCGTAGCTAACAATCCGTAGCCAACAAATTTGTAGCAAAATCTGTAGCTAATGTAACTAAAATAACGACGTCTCGTTTGGTATCTAAGATCATAGCAAAATTCCGATTCCGTAGCAAAAACTCGTAGCAAATAAGTTAGCTACGGGACTTGTACCTACGGACCAAGTTCGTAGCAAATCCTGTAGCAAACCTTGTTTTGCTACAGATTTGCTACAGATTTTGCCGTAGCAAATGCCCCCTTTTGTAGTAGTGAATATGAAAGATGAAAAAGGGGTATGTAAACTCACCTATAATTTGGTGGGCTGAAATATTAAGATCTTGGTTAAGCGTGTGAATGTCATAAAGTATAAACCCTAAACAAATGTTATAAAGCTAATTTGTAACAACTCAAGTTTTCGCTTACTTATTTATCAATGTCTAATACCCGACCCGTTTTATATTCGGGAAATTTTATCCATAAAATTTCTGCGTTTATCGAGTAAACTAATTATTTTAATATTATTGTTTATTTACTTAATATATATATACATATATAACTTTCAAGATATGGCAAAGTTAACCCAAACTTAGACTTTTACCCCAAATGTGTTTCAATCTTCATTGTTCAGGGACTAAAGTGCAATTTTACATATTATAATCCACCAAACCAGTATCCAAGATCCATAACCCGTTAACCCGTATCCAAACCCGTAACCTGTGACCCGCTTGATTTCTTGCACCCAAATTCTCGCACTATTTTGGGAATTGATTATTGTGAATCACTTTTGATGCCTAAACGGACGCACCGACGTAACAAATTGGGAAAATTAGATCAAGAAGATACGTATTATCAATATAATGAAACCGTCATACGCGTTTCCTTAATTTTCAATTTACACACCATTATAACACAATTAAACTGGCATACACCCTCTCCTAGACATCACAGATTATAACCCTAAGTTAAATTACATTACAATCTACTTCAAAGATCGATCGATCGTTCGTTCTTTTTGGGCCGCCAGTTCTTGCTCGTCGTTCAACATCAATACGGCATCAGCTGAGGTAATAAATGGATGCATTGTGATCGCGTTAATCAGTGTAACTTTTACCCTAACACTAATTCATCTAATAACAACCGATTTGAGCAATTGCAGAATTAGGGCTCGTAGCTTATAAGGGTTATTGTAGTTTCTGTATTTCAATATTTGTTTTCATATCTCAACAGATGAACGCCACAGATCAGCTGGTGGTGTGTGTTTGTTTAACTGTTTGAACCGGCCAAGGGTGCGGGTTCGAGCCCCCTTGACGCGGTTTTGTTATCAATTAATATTAAATATGAAATAGATATTTTTCTGATTAACCGACAATTTTTAATTCACGTTGCTAGTCACTTAGCTACGTTTCTTGTCAAGATCTCGTTAAAAGTTTTCGTTTATGTATATATAGATATATGTATTATAAGTATATATATTTATATCTATATAGTTATATATATGAATGTATTGCGAATATATATTAATAATAAAACGCACATTATTTTATTTAAATTGAACTTCATTAGGGACGTTCTTGTCGTTAATCGTCTTTATAAAATTTGCTTATATTAATCATTCTTTAAATTGGTAACAATTGTATTTTAAACATATTTATACAAATTAGATTTTCGTTAAATAGTACAAGATATATATTGTACGATAAATATATATTTTAAACGGTTGTCTTGAATTAATTAATATATATTACAAGTTATATTTATTTATATACGTAATTATAATTGTAGTATATATAATTAAGTATTAATTAAATAATCAAATAATTATTTCCAACTCATATTTATCTAATTAAACTAATAAACATTCTAATCCCAAACCTAACCCAATTCACATCAAATCCTAAATTCATTATACATGTTATCTCATTATTAATTAATTCATAATATTATATTATTAGGAATTCTTGACGGTAATTTCCGAAGGGTTCATCATTCTCACATCCTTACTTGTGTTTTGTTCTACTAATCAGGCGAGTAATCACTCCCCTTTTACTTATTTTAAATCCTTTTTGGGGACTTATGCGTATTTATAGTATTTATCTATCATCTAGTATTAAAAACTGCAACTGTTTAATCCTTGTGTGCATATCAGTTTATGCCTAACTTGCTATTTGCTTACTTGCTTACGTGAACCGCATTCGGAGAGGTCCAACATATTCTCAGTCTAGTATGATCATACGACCGTCGTAGTGGTCGGAGTCCGACACATTGACAATGGTTTCACCGACACCTCATTTTTGGTAACCAATGCTCATTCGCATGGCAACGGTTTAGCCCTTTCTTTATGATTGATTGTTTGTGTATGTGTTATGGTTTAACTGCTTATCTCACAGGGACAGTTTGCATCTATCTTTTCTTTATTATATAGTATTACTGTTGAGTCTTAAACTGGTGTTTTACTCATTCAACATGTGTTGTTGACAAAAATATATTTTATACGCATTTGTAGGTTATCAGCTTGGTTGTTTAGCAAGATGAAGATCATGTAGAGATGCTTTTTAGGATACAAACTTAATTAATCATTGTTGTAACTTCATTATATTTGATGTACTTAACTATAATTGTTTTATTTGAAATTATTAAATAGATATTGAAACTTATCATGTTGTAAGATAGTAACCTTGTGAGCTGTGACAATCGGTTCACGCCCCGGTATTTCCGCCGTTGTTGGGGTGTGACATAATTTAGTTTCTATTTGATGAATAATAACTAAGAATTAAAATATGAAACAATTCAACTTAAAAAAGAAAAAGAAAGATTAAAAAATTGAGACATCTTATCGTCACACAATTGATAAATTATAAAAAATATGAAAGAATTCTTAGAAATTTATATAATAATAAAATTGGGAGAATTGTGCTTCCCAATTTGTTCTTTCAGTTAATGAGGCTGTACCCACTTGGTTGTGAAAGACGAGTATCATCACTTTGAACGTGTCCTCTTCTATACTCAATTTATTTGTAACTGCATACTTACCTGCTTCTCTCTTCTCTCTCTCTCTCTCTCTCTCTTTGTTGAATCCACCGCCATCATGCCGTCCTCCACCACCGCCAACGGTCTATCTCTGGCTTTTGCCGTAGCGGTTTTGTTGGGCGTTTCAGTCAATGCCGTTGGTTGGATCCCAAGATGGTGGTGGATATTGTTCAGGAGGTCGGCCATGCCGGCGACAAAGCTACAACGTTGACGGTTACGACCTCGACCTCTACTGTTGCGACCTCCATTTCTGTTGCAAACGGTTTCGTATCGGAACCGTAGGTGATGGTGGTGTGGTGTTGACAGTGGTCTGAAGAGGTATGTGCTTCTGATTTCTACTGTTGCCGGGTTCCGATAGTTCCAAACCGGAACCCTACCTGGCGGTGGTATGGCGGTTACTGTTGACGGGTTCTACCTCAATAGTTTAGTTTGGGGTTTCTACCTATAAGCTTTCGCTCTATTAATTAATGTTGGTTTGTTGAAATGCATGGACTTATGAGTTCGTTCGAAAGTTTAGAGCTGAGTGTTGTTTGTTCGGTGGGTTCATGGCTTCAGTGGGAGTTTTGAGTCTTGGGTTTGTTTTTCTGATGATCACTCGACACTGATCGATCTGAGCATCCGGTTTTCACATTTGGGGTTATATGTTGCACGTGGTGTTCATGGCTTGAATGGTGTTTAAAGACCATGATGAATCTGACCACTGCATCATATTCTATCTCCGCAAAATAGATTTACTTCAGTTATGTGATATATGATTTTGATCTGATCTAACATTATTTGTTTATATATGTGGTTGTGAATGTGTGTGGATATATGAATTGCTTTTTAGTCGCCGGTATTGAAAATTGGGATTTAAACCATTGTGATGGCCGGTTCAAAAACGAAAAACAGAATAAAAAACCATTGTGATGGACTTCGTTGTATATGATTTTTATTATCTCGGGTGTTTTGTATCAATTTGTTGTATCATAACATGAATAGTCAATGCTACACAGTTTGTAAACGTAATTCACACGTTGCTACTGCATAGGGCTAATTTAGCATTAATGTAGCTTTACTTGATTCTTTCATGGCATATGGCTAATATGGCATCACAAGTTGAGCATTAACGTAAGTGATTGACTTGGGCACCATCAATCTTATGTTTCGGTAAACAACATTCAAATCAACCGTCACAGTTCTATGTTTCGGTAAACAACATTAAAATAGACCGTCACAGTTCCCCGCAATGCGGGATGAAATTACTAGTTATAAAAAAAATTGGGACAACTAGATCAATGTGTTAGGAACAACTTTCTTTTAGAAGGTTTGATCCAAAAACATGATGTTTGCACAATGTTTCTTTTGTTTGACCATAGAAAATCAAAGATGTGTTCACCGGTCAACTCGGGTTAGATTTGTGTCAAACCACGGGGCATTTTTTTTTAAAGTTGGTAATTTGTGGTTGTTCAAGTTTACCAAGGAAAGTCAAATTAAGTGGGTTTCGCATTGTTCGACTGGGTTCATAGCTTATCATTTCTACATTATTTTCATGACGTTCGAGAGTTGGATTCGTGGTTTATAACCTTTGAAGATGCTTGTTAAGATTGCAGTGCTTGAGGAAACTAAAGTTGAAGATGGTTAAGCGCATAAAAGTAAACGACAACGCAACAAGTTGGGAGATCCATACGGATTGTAGGTTCTCGAATGGATCTCCCAACAATGTATCGGATCTATCCGTGTTGAAGGTGAGCGAAAATCACCAACAACACTCGGATCGTGTTCTAGCCAAAAACCCGTAGTGAGAGAGAAAGTAGAAGAGTAGAAAGCGAATGCAAATGTGCAAGACCGTGAAGCATAGAGTATATTTTTCTATTTAAACTTCTTGTCCATAGGTTTATTACTTGAGCCTCATGGGCCGGCCCAAAATTATATAAACTAAATTATATACTACATAAGCCTACTAAATATCACCGTAAATTTTTTAAACATAGTTATGTATAGTATTTGTGCAAAGATACTAACTCAATTAAGTTGTGTAACATATAAATTACACGTTTGATGACATGCTTTAGTTTTAAATTTTCTTTTTTGAGAGAATTGAAAGTATTACACTCAATTTTTGATATATTGAAGGGTTAGGCTAAATATACCCCCTGGTTGCTTGAATCAATGATAAGGCCTGTTTGGTTTGTGATTTTCAAAGAAATTGAAATTGGAAAAATTTTCTTTGAAATTTATGCTATTGGTTGTTGATTGAATTAAAACCGGGCAACTTTCCAACAATCAAAGGAATTCACATTCCTTCCTTTATGTGATGGAATTCTCAACTTTCCAAACTAAATGTTCCAAGTATTACTAATATACCCTCAGTTCTTCTTCCTTCAAAACCCAAAAATAGATATTAAACATAAACCATGTTAAGGACAAATGAACGAGCAAACAATAAAGTATTAACCAAAATCAAAGTTAAAACACAACTAAAAACCATAATCAAAATCAAAACATGATACTTGTGAACAACTTTGATTTTTGGCTCCCTCATGGGCACATATCCGATCTCGATAAAGGGTTTGAAGCCAATCGATTCATTAGCAAACAATAAATATGACTATGGTTACCAAAAATCCTTTGTTTCATTGACGCATGTTTTGTCTATAACTTTCTTGGGATGAGTTATCGTAAAAATACATAGTTTCCTAAGAAGCTTAGGAATAGATCTATGCTTTTGGAATATGGTAGTTAATGATTTATATCTAGAACTAGGTATTAGCCCGCGTCACGCGGGTAACTTTAATTTTTATTTAATATAATTGTGATTATATAATTGTCTTGTATAAGCGCTCTCACGGATATATCAATTAATATGAGCTAATGATTTGGTGGATTAAATTCTAAGTTTGTTTTGAATAGTGCATTGGAATAAACAAAAATTTGCTTATCTAGCATTTTCAATTAAATACAGTTATTCCAAAGATAATAAGTATATATAGTTAAAGCCCGTAAAGTAAAACATATGAGATGCACAACTCTTACTAAATGCTAACACACTAAAAATATACGCCTAATCAAGTACATATGTTGAACATACAAAAACAATTATATAATATGATTATTATGAATTAATATGATTTTACATAATAAAATTCTCCTGTTTCAGTTTATTAGCATTTTAGAGTTTAGCCACCAACATGCAACACACATTAAGGACATGACCTACTTTTTAGTACATGTCTTCAAAGCTTTCTTTAGCAAACCTAGCCTCCATGTTCTTATTTTCTTTGAATTTGAGTTCACATTACCTTCTCTCTAAACATTACATTTTGGATGTCTTTAAGTTAAAAGTAAGCCAAACCCTTCCTTAATGGTTTTTGTTGTTGTCGTTGTTTCTCCTGAACGATCAACAATTATTCAGTAAACTCTTTGATAAAGGGTTGATAAAGGACAATGTACATTATGATGTTGTCGTCTAATAAATTGTTTTAAAGAGTAAACAACAAACAGTTTTCTCACATCATTAGTAAGGGGCTGTTTGGTTCATTCAGATCTGATCATTCAGATCTGAATGAGCCTATGTCTCATTCAACAACAACAATAAGTCTGAATGATTCAGACCTAATTTTAACCATTCAAATTTTTTTCTGTTTGGAACCAAACAGTCTGAAGTCTGAATGAATCAGATGTTTACATCTAAATGGTTTCATTCAGATATAAACAAACAGCCCCTAACATATCTCTATTCATATTAATCATCATAAATTTCAAATTATTGCTCAATGGGATGAAACACATACAAAAATACACATATTAGACTAACACAAAAAGATTTAACACATGCACACATCAAGTACATACGACAAAATTAAGAAAAACAGAAGTCCACATCTTTTTATAAAAACAACTAGATACACCTACAAAACTTTGTTTTTTACGACAAGACTATTATTTTGCCAAAAATATCCATCAAGAAGGACACAAAAATGACAGAATTTAAATTTTAATGTTAAATTAACCTGTTCTTGAACCTCTAAATCTTTAGAGGAAAAACTTGTGCAGAGCAACATCAAGAACACTCAAACATTTCATAAAACCTGCTTCTTCTATTTCAAGTTTGTCCATTTCACCCTCAAGCATGTTATAATAATATAATAATTATTTAAGTGGACAAAAAAACACAGAAAAATGTGTTGTATACTTGTAAATAAATATGTATTTACCTGAAATTATTACAATGATGATATCTACTCCTTCCATGTCATGTAGTCCATATAACATTTTTTTTCTGTATCAACTTCTTGCAAATAAGTTGAGTCATCATGATCTTTTTTTTCTTGAAAGTGCACCTTTTATCATACATATATGAATATTTTAATCTTCAATATAGTAATAATAAAAAAGAAAAGAACGTTTAACCAATGAAGGGTAAAACAATAAAAGGTCAAAAACTTTTATATTAAAAGACTAACATTTACCTATAAGTGAAGTTTCTTTAACCAGATTAGGATGTGGAATAAATAATTCCACATTAACAAACGTAAAATAACGAACGTAAATGAACGAACACGTTATCAGACATTGGGAGACATAAATAAACAAACACGACCTTACCAAACTGAACGAATGAAGCCTTGTTCGTGTTCGTTCTTTAAGCTATTATTAGACAAAAGAACAGTTCACGAACACACTACTGAACAAAATCATCAACATACAACATATGATTTTTTGATTTAATTATATAAGTGTGTTCCATCATCATATTATCAGTACCTCAACAACCATATATTATCAGTATGAGGAAAATCCCCTATAAGTATAATCATAATATGTAACATATATATAACATATATACATCCTAATGACCTGAGCTGCAACAACACGCATACCGATTATTATTTTAAATCAAGCAGCAGTTGTACACAACAGAGTAACAATAAACACATAATTAGTAGCAGAACAAATTACATAACATGGCATAATGGAGAATTAGGTTGAATAATAATAATTAGGTATATAATATACCTTCAAATGAAGCGGAACACCGGTATTAGGTCCAATAAAATAAGTATTTATCAGTAATTATATTTATTATACTTATTATCAGTACCTCCGTCATCATATTACTGATAAGTATTTATCAGTAATTATACTTATTATACTTAATAAGTAATTATACTTATTATCAGTACCTCCGTCATCATATTATCAGTACCTCAAAAGCATTTATCGATATCTAGAGGATGTGGTGGTGGTGGAGGTGGCCGTGGAGAGGGGCGATAGTGGTGGTGGCGGCTGCGGCCGTGGAGAGGGGTTATTTCGTTGCCGGCACTGGTGGTGGTGGAGGCCATGGAGAGGGCCGATAGTTCGTGATGGAGTTGGGAGAAATTTGGGATCTAGTTTTGATTGGAATAAAAGATGGTAGGAATTAATAACAATAAAGTGGATGGTAATGACCCATGTAAGATTCATATTTTAGAAAATGGGTTAAAAATATGAGAATGGATGAGAGTGTGACAAGTGGCATATAATAGTAGTTATTTATTAGAGTAGTAAGATGTGCTAAAAACTATATAATAGTTTTAATTACACAGTATGCTTTATTTTAAGTCTTCCTACAAAACAATTATTTCTTATTTGAACCATTTTCAATTTTTGTTTAAAGCTAATTGATTTTGGGTTTCACATGTGAAACTACAAATTTTGAGGCAACCCAACTATTCCTAATTGAGGTTACTTAAAATTAGTCTTCTAATATATTGTTTTTTTTATCTGTTGTTTGTCTGTATGTTCTTTTGGTGGAGGACCCAACATTCTTTAACATCCTTAATATGATTGTTTGACATTAGCCATTAATTCCTTTATGAACAAACACTTGATCTCTCTAAGAAGTAGCAATCGATGTCTGATGATGAAGTGGTGATGAAGAAACACTAAGTGACCCGGTACAGATTATAGATAATCTGGGGGTTAAGTAATGTTTCCCACGAATGAGGTCTAGCTGAGAAGGCTGTTCTTCAGGAGACCTGCAAAACAAACACCGTAAGCTCGTCACTGAGAAGGGGGGGGGTTCCTCCTTGTGACCACCCTCCGGCGTGAGAATCAGACTAGGTTGCTCTGAATATAAGTGTATATTAAGAGATTGCTAGATAACTGGATAGCAGATGATCTTACCATTCCAAGATGTTGGAGTATTTATAGCCGAAGGTAGGTTTTCTAGAAGGTACAGCCGGCTGAATAGTATTCCTGTTCAACCAACAGTGGATTACGCACAGGCCATACTGGTTGGTGGGTAGGTTACGGCCAACAGTAACAAAGTCGGCTGCACTATTCCACCAACTGTAGACTATGCACGTCCCACTGACTGTGGATTGTACGCAGGCCATGCTGGTTGGTGAATAGGTTACGGCCAACAGTAACACTATTCCACCAACTGTAGGCTGCGCATGCTCCACAGTAAGGGTTGGTGAGTAGGCAGCGGCTAATAGTGAAACAGTACTAGAGGGTGCTCCTCCTCGCACTGTTGTCGGTGAGCTGTCACCCTGTGATTGGCTCATGGGCTGTTCTGGTCAGATCGTCTGTCCTATCCATACCTTGGTAGGTATGGTACAAAAGATCTTTCAGAATCAGACTGGCTCATTTGGGCGGGATTGTTCCCGCCTTGCTCATGCCTTCACGTGACTGCTGAAGTAGCTAGTGTCTTGTGCGTGTAGCCCTGCTGTCTGCGGGTAGCCTTCCCTGATGGCTTGTATCCGCAACTGCGGGAACAGGCGGGGTACTTCACCATTGGGAGGCTTTCCCTGCGTGTACAGCTTGCGTACTGCGCGTAAGATTCTATGAGCATGGTGGGTCCGGCGGGAGCAGATGGCCTTTGCGCAGACGTCCCTGTTCAAGGTGAGTCTTGCGGGACCAACTGGTCTCTGCTGGGACCTACCTCTTCAAGTCCCCCCAGTCCAATGTTCTTCTCACGAATGTTTAATAAAGTGAGGTGAACTTTTGGACTTTAAGCAAGGGGTTTTGAAAAGGGTTTAGTTTTAAGGTTCTCCGTGGGGATTCTTCCCTCGGGTTTCCTAATGTCACTTGCAAAAATTCCCGATTTTTTTGCTTGATCTTTGGGTATGATGCGGGTAGGTATGTAACCTTCTCGCAAGTCAGGAGCGTTGAGTCTCACTTGTGTGGATTCTCCATGAGGTTTTAGTGGTTTTGAACATAGTGATCAATTATGTTTAAACCACCAATTCCATCCTGGAGCCTCAAACAATGTAGTTCTCGACCTTCCCGCTATGCGGGGGTGTTATTTCCGTTTCCGCAAGCATTGCCCAGAAGATCCTTCTTGGTTTCAATTCCCAGCGGAGCGCTAGGTACGTGAAGGGTTTTGCCTGAACACTGTACCCGCGCTCGTCTTACGGTTACTTTACTTTCAAGGTGCCCCTGGCATCAATTCCCTGCGGGTGCTAGGTATGTGAAGGATTTTGCGTGAACACTGCACCCGCACCCGTCTTATAGTTACTTTGTTGCCGGGGTATTCTTGGCTTCAATTCCCTGCGGGTGCAAGGTATGTGAAGGGTTTTACCTTAACACTGTACCCGCGTCCGTCTTATGGTTACTTGGTTGCCAAGGTAAGGGGTGTTTTCCCGCTTAATTTTGAATGTTTTTGAATTTTGAAATTCAAAAGGTTGGTAAGGATAAGAACAATCCAAACATCTGAAACGTCGTGCGACAGTTTCTTCTGACTGTGTCAGGACGTGCAGGAAGTTATGGTGACGTGACAGAACATGGTCATTCCAGTCGCTTTTTCAGGCGCGTGGGCGTGTTTTTTCGGGCGCGTGGCCGCGAAGTTACTGGCACGTCCTTTCAACAGCTGTTGCCAGCTTGCTTTTTGCCACGTGTCATAGTTTCATTGCACTGTCGATTTCTCTCTCCTCCGCATTAAATTCACCGCATTAATTGCGATTACTATATAAAGGGGGAGAGGGTTATTTGCAATTCACACTTTCACCTCTTCTTCTTCTTAGTGATTTCCGGCAAATACTCCCCTTTTTCAGGCAAGCATTTTCCCGAAATCACTCTTCTTTCTGCAAAAATGTCTTCTCATGATGCTGAAGCTGTAGCCGACGATAGGAGTACTGCTGGCGAGTGCCAGTGTGCTCTACCTGTCGATCAGTACCAGTACATCGTCAGGAAGTTCATGCTCGAGTCCCTCGAGCCTGAGTTTCCTGAATCTCACCAGACTGTGTACGATGCCCCCAGTGGCAAGATCGGGGTATATGCTGCATTCTTTGTGTATGGAAACCTTAGGTTTCCATTGACAAAGTTTATGTACCGTGTCCTGGAGAGGCACGGGGTGCACCTGACCGAGGTGCATCCGATGGCGATTGCCAAGGTCCGGCACTTCGAGTGGGTGTGCCGGATTCTGGGTATTGAGCCCTACGTGGACCGCCTGATGACCTTCTATACTTGGAGGTGCGTCCAAGGGTGGTACACCCTGACAACCCGTATTAAGGGTTTAAAGATCTGCGTGACCGAGCGCAGTCTCCGATCGTGGAAGCGGGAGTTCTTCTACATCTCTGCCCGCGCCATCCCTATTGCTATGAAGTTCAAGAAGGGTCAAGCGCTTCCGAGCCTTCACGCTTCCAGCTACCAGGAGGCGGAATGGTTCGCGAAGATATCCCGGGTCCAATCTCCGGTTTACCGGTTTGCGGAGTCCGGGATGGTGCTGCTGGGGATGAGCCGGGTATGGAAGGATGCGTCTCGGTTTCCTATCCTTCTCGAATACGGTTTGAACTCTATTCCTTATGGTATGTCTTGTCTTTCTTGCTGATATTAGTTTATTTTCTAACTGTTTCTTTTCTTTCAGAGGGGAATAATTTGGAGTCGCTCATGTTCCCGCGGGAAGCTGACAGTCCCGTGCGGGTGGGCACTCGTGCTCTGGACGACAATGAGTTGCCCATCCTGGAGCAAACGGCGGATAGGTTTGTGGAGGTCTATCCGCCGGGCCAAGAGATCCTGAGCCACCGGCGGCCAGGTAAGGAGATATTTTAGCCCGAACCCCTCAATGCTGTACCCGCTGTTGGAAATCCTTACATCCTATCTTCTTCTGAGGAATCCGCAGATGGTCCTCCCCTTGTGCGGAAGAAGAAGACTGCTGCCGGCGTGAAGGGGAAGGAGAAGGCCTCCACAGCTGATCCAGTGGTTCTATCTGACACGGAGTCAGATAGTGAAGAGGTTGCGGGGAAGCCCGTTGGTGAGAAGACCACTGCTCCGGAGGCTACGACCGTTACCTCCGGAGAACCAACGAAGACGACGGTGACCGGAACCAAGAGGCCGGCTCCATCGGGTTCCTCCCCGCCCGTCCGTACGTTCAGGGTCAAGAAAACCCGTAAGTATAATCATAATGCCTTTGTAGATTTGTCACTTCATAATTTTCTTTTAACACTCTGTGCAGGCGTGAATGTTGATGCAATCCGGGGTGAAATGCAGGGGAGTACCTCCTCGCCAATGACGGTAGGCTCGGTCAGCCTTCCTGAGGCGTCGACCCAGTCGCCTGCGCCTGCATCCGCTGGTCCAGTTGCTCGTTCCGTCGAGCCAACTGTTCTGGCCGAGATGACGTCACCGTCGGCCGTGAGTGCGATTTTTACAGCATCCTTCACGGAACCGGCGGTTACTGCTGCTTTTGAGGAGGCGGCGACCGCGGCGGAGACCACGACGGCGACCACGGCGGCTGCCACCATGCCCGCGCCACCGGCAACGACAGCCGGACCATCAGGTACGCGCAGGGCTTCCCGCCGATCTTTGCCACCTTCCCATCTGCCTGACCTGTTGGATGGATTTCCTTTAGGTTCAGGTGATGGGTTTGGCGGATATCGGCCTGTCATTGACCCTACAGGTGCGTAGGGTTCCTTTGTTTTTCCCCCTTTTTTTTTTTTTATCTTTTCCTTACTGTCTTTGTTTCTTTTGCAGTGTCGGATTCCAATGAAGTGTATGTTCCACGATGGAACATACGCCGAGGAACAACCCTTCGTACCCCTGTGGAGTGCGTGGACTGGGCTCGCCACGCTGCTCCTCATGGTGCGTTGGGGGAAGCCATGGCTAGCTACCAGGAGGGTAGGCTAACCAATGAGCTTCGGGTTCTCCAGGCCCGGATGCAGCCGCGCATCGAGCTGCTTTGTCGTGAAAACGACAAGTTGAAAGCAGCTCGTGCCAAAGACGTATCTGAAGCGCGTGCTCTCCGGGAGGAGAACCAACAGCTGGCGGCAGCTGCCGCCGCCAAGGAGAAGGCCTTCAAGGCCCTCGAGGTTGAAGTTCAGGCGCGACTCGAGGCCCGTTCCAAGGCTGCCCAAGCTGTGAATGAACAGCTTCGGCTGGCCAGGGAAACTGCGCGAAACGCAACCGAGAGGGTTGCCCAGGCTGAAGCCGTTGCTGAGCCTCTGCGTTTGGAGAATGAGGAGCTGAAAGGCAAATTAGAGGCTCTCCAACGCGCTCATGATGCCTTGGCAATGGAAGATGCCAAGAAACTCCAGGAAATCCTGGACCAGAGGGGGGTGCTTGACCAAACCGAGCGGAAGCTTAAGGGCGTCGAAGAGGCTGCCGCTAAGGAAGTTTTACTTGCCAACCTTAACAAGAGCGAAGCCGAACGCGCCCATACCGAAGCTCAAGCTGCCCTCCAATGGCTTCTTCGAGAAGCGTTGCCTCAGGTATGTTTAGATTTATCTTCACGCATTTCTTTTGTAAGAGGGTTCTAACACTTGTATATTTTTTTTTTTCTTTGTAGGTTGTGCGTCGGGTCTTTTCAGAGACCTCCTACGATGATGCTATGACCGCAGCCCTCAACGCTTCTCATGATGATGGGGAAAAAGCCGGCTTCATGCTTGGTCTAGGGTTTGTTGAGAAAGGCGTCCCGCCTTCCAACTTCCCTTTGTTCGATGTGGATACCGAAGCCATTTACGACCAAGCATTGAACCAATACGCCGCCTTCCCGCATCCAGTGGTGGAAAAGGTGGATGAAGTAGCTGTTGCTGATGATGGGTTAGCTGTCCTCAAAGCTTTCCTCGAACCACCCCGTTCTTCTGACGGAGCGGGTCCTAGTGGAGGCGGCCCTGAAGCTTGACCCCGAAGATCCCTTTCCATTGCTTAGACTTGTATAGATTCTCTTCTAGGCGGGTAGTAACCCGGCCATTCTTGTAATATATTACTGAAATATAAATCTTTTTGCGTATAAGATTGTTATTTCCTTCTTTGGATTCCCTGCTTTATAAACTCATGACTTGCATACTTAGTTTAAGTTAGCAATTTTCCAAGTGTTCTAGAATAAGTTAACCTCTTGAACGTGGTTGATGATGGGTTAAAGTTTCGCTTCCTCTTTCGTGATTGTGCGGGTAGAACCGTCACTTGCACTTGGTAGGATGGCTAAACTTTAACCTTTATCTGACCTGCGTGCAGGTTTTCCTCATTTCTAAGTATTTAGGATAAGTTAACCTTTGAACGTGGTTGATAGTGGGTTAAAGTTTCGCTTCCTCCTTCGTGATTGTGCGGATAGAACCGTCACTTGCACTTGGTAGGATGGCTAAACTTTACCCATACCTGACCTGCGTGTAGGGTTTCCTTTTTCCCTTGTAATTTTTTTTTTTTTTTTTTTTTTTTTTTTTTTTTTTTTTTAGGATAACCTTTGAACGTGGTAAATGATAGTTTAAAGTTTTGCTTCCTTATTTGTGATTGTGCGGATAAGACCGTCACTTGCACTTACAAGGGTGGCTAAACTTTACTTACATCATACCTGCGTGTAGGTTTCCCTTATTTTTAACGTTGTGTTTATACGGGTTTTGCCGCCTTCCACACGTAACGACTTACTTCTCCCCCTTTGTGGTAAACACCGGCACCAGTGGGGAGTTCATAAGAATAAAGGTAAACACATTATGAAAGGAGAATCATTTCCATTAGAAGTGGCTCTTGGCCTTTTCTTTACAAGTTTTGGAATTGATCTACATATAACATTTGCGTAATTGAGCTCCATTCCATGTTCTTGGGATGGGAGTGCCATCGAGCCTTTCGAGCCGGTATGCGCCCTTTCCCAGAACTTGTTTGATAACATATGGCCCTTCCCAGACTGGGGCCAACTTTCCTGGGCGTTCTTGGTTCGAAGCCTCGTTGTTACGCAGTATGTAGTCTCCTTCCTTGAAGTTGCAGAGTTTTACCCGCGTGTTGTAGTACTTTTGCATTTGTCGTTTGTAATTCTCTTCACGCACTGCGGCTAAGTCTCTGCGTTCCTCGGTTAGCATAAGATCCAACCGTCTTTCCGCATCATTGTCTTCTGGCTGACTCAAGACCCTTGGTGAGGGTAGACCAATTTCGACCGGAACCATGGCTTCCGTGCCATAAGTGAGGCTGAACGGGGTTTCCCCCGTACTGGCCTTCTTCAGCGTTCTGTTTGCCCAAAGGACGTGCGGAAGCTCGTCCACCCAGCCGGATCTGTGTTTCAAAAGTCTTTTCTTGATGCCTTCGACGATGCTCTTGTTTGCTCTTTCCACCTCACCATTACCTTGCGGGTGTGCCACTGAGGTAAAGGTGTGGGTGATTTGAAGTTCTTTCAGCCACTGTTGTAGCTTCTTGTCAGCAAAGTTGGTGCCGTTATCGCTCACCAAATTCTGTGGAAGTCCAAAACGACAAATTATAAATTCCCAAATAAATTTTTTGATATGCTTTGCGGTTGTTTGGGCTAAAGGTTTTGCTTCTATCCACTTGGTGAAGTAGTCGATGGCTACCACTAGGAACTGAACATTTCCTGCTGCTGTAGGAAATGGGCCTGTCACATCGATGGCCCACTTCTGAAATGGCCACGAAGAAGTGACTGGAACCAGTTCGTTTTTTGGGCGATGCGTGTTAGGTGCGTAAAGCTGGCAAGACCTGCATTTTCTGATGTATGCCAGTGCATCCGTATGCATCCCCGGCCAAAAGTATCCCGCGTTGTTTAGCTTGGCTACAACAGCGCGGGGGCCTGCGTGTACCCCACAGATGCCTTCGTGTACTTCCCTTAGGAGGTAGCCGGCATCTTGGTTGTCCACGCATCTCAAGAGTGGGCCAAGAAAGTTACGTCTGTAAAGGATGTCATTGACGAGTTGATAATTCAGTGCTTTACAGCGTAGTTTTCTTGCCTGTGTTTTTGACTCTGGTAGTATTCCCGCTGCAAGGTAATTTATTATTGGTGTCATCCATGTTTCTGTATTCTGGATGACACAAATTTCCTTGTGCGGGACTGATGGTGCTTCGAGGAGTTCAATGCGGATGTCCTTTCCCAAGTGGGTGAAGGCTAGTGATGCAAGCTTGCTTAACGCATCCGCAGATTTGTTTTCGCTGCGCTTGACGTGTATGACTTTACAATCACTAAAATCACGCATAAGGGTTTTTGCCTGGGCGAGGTACAGGGCCATGGTGTCATTCACAGCCGTGTATGTTCCATTTATTTGGTTGGCCACCAGCATGGAATCCACGTGGGCTTCTAAGTTTTTCACTCCCATCTTACGCGCAATTCTCAAACCGGCCAAGAATGCTTCATATTCGGCTTCGTTATTCGTACTTGGAAAGTCCAGCCGAATAGCGTAAGTATATTCTTGGCCTGCTGGGTTGGTTAATTTTAACCCTGCGCCTGAACCCTCGTTACTGGCTGCTCCATCAGTGTAGAGTCGCCAGACATCATTGACGTCCCGTGCTGGGGAGGGTTGAGCCTCCTCCTGGCACTCTTTTTCCCGCGAAACGGGGACTTCTGCAATAAAATCGGCCAAGACCTGGCCTTTTATGGCTGGTCTTGGCTTGTACTTAATTGCATATTCTCCCAATTCAATTGCCCATTTGGCTAGACGTCCCGATAATTCGGGTTTGCCTAGAACATTTGAGAGTTTGAAGTTGGTGAGAATGGTGATTGGGTGGCCCTGGAAATATCGTCTTAGCCTGCGTGAAGCGTGTATAAGTGCTAAGACCAATTTTTCGAGGGTAGAGTACCGGGTTTCTACGTCTGTTAGTACACGGCTAACATAATAGATTGGCATCTGGATGCCCTTTCGTTCTACTAGCAAGACTGCCCCGGTTGCTCTATCTGTTGCGGAAAGGTATAGGATTAACTCCTCTCCCGCTTGTGGTGCTGTAAGCGTTGGAAGTTCGATCAGGCGTGACCGAATCTCCTGAAAAGCTGCTTCCGCTTCTGGTGTCCAGCGGAAGTGCGTTTTCTTCAGGCAGTTTCTCAGTGTTGACACGAAAGGAAACGACTTATCCGCATGGTTTGCCAAGAAGCGATTAAGTGCGACTAGTCGCCCATTCAGTGTCTGAGCCTGTTTGATGGTGGTAGGTGATTCCATTTTAACAATGGCTTCGACCTTTTCAGGGTTCGCTCTAAAGCCATCTTTAGTAACAATGACTCCCAAGAACTTCCCTTCTTCCATCCCAAATGAAGACTTGCTCGGGTTGAGCTTCATGTTTATCTTTCGGAGCGTGTTGAAAGTTTCTTCAATGTCTTTCAACATCGCCTCAGGCTCGAGGCTTTTGATGACCAAATCATCCATATAGACTTCCAAGTTTCTCCCGATTTGGGCATGAAACTCTTTGTCCATTAGTCGTTGGTACGTGGACCCTGCATTCTTAAGTCCGAATGGCATCATTTTATAACAAAATGTACCATCGGGCGTCCGAAATGCGGTTTTGTCCTGGTCATCAATGGCCATGTGGATTTGGTGGTACCCCTTATACGCATCCAAGAAGCATTTAAGGCGAAATGGCGCCAACGAATCCACTTTGAGATCAATTTCTGGTAACGGATAACAATCTTTGGGGCATGCTTTGTTCAAATCTTTGAAATCTATGCACATGCGCCATTGTTTGTCATTCTTCGGTACCATTACGGGATTTGCAACCCATGTTTGATATCTACTAACGCGTACGATGCCTGCGTCAAGGAGTTCCTTGACTTGGGTTCTACACGCGTTAGTTTGTTCAGGCCCCATTACCCTGCGCTTTTGTACGATTGGCGTAACAGCCGGATCACATTTGAGCTTATGCTCCGCCTTACTTCGGGGTACACCAGTCATGTCAGCTGGTGTCCACGCAAAGATGTCAGCGTTTTTCTGCAGTAAGCGCTTGAGTAAGGTGCGGGTGGGATCAACAATTGTTGGTCCAATGGTAACGGCCTGGTCGGGGTATTTGCCATTGAAGGCCCATTTTTCTGGTTCAGTGACGGTTGGTTTAGCCTTCTTCGGTTTGGGTTTAGATGAGACAGATGCAATGCATACCTGGGGAATGCCAGAGATCATTGCTACACCCTCAGCTGTTGGCCATCCCATCATGCCGTGGACTGAAGATACCACGGCGTTGAATCTTGCCATCCCATCTCTTCCGAATAGGATGTCGTATGTGTGGTGTGGCTTTTTCATCACGACAAAATCCACGTCTTCTGTGCGTGAATGATTCCCATCAGTAAGAGTAACGGGGAAAGATAGGATACCCAGGGGTGTTTCTGTACTGCCATCAAACCCTTCCATTGAAGCGTAGACCGTTTCCAAGCGTTCCTTGTCTTCATCATCCAGCTTATCAAAGAACTGCCTGTACATCACTGTCGACGAAGCGCCGTTGTCAGCAAGAGTGCGGGAGGTGATGTAGTGCCCCAGCTGGCTTCTGATGACGATGGGGCCTTCTTTGCTGGGGCCTCCTGGCACTCGCGGGAAGCGCACCTCAGCTTCCTTCCACGCGCATGGTTCTATCACCCGTCTTTTTCTTCCTCTGACCTTGCCATGAACCATGTTGATGCTGATGTCGACGGGCTTTCGTCCGTTACCTCTGTACCGGTTGTCATTCCTTCCTCCTTTCCTGATCGATGCCACGAGATGTGCAAGCCTTCCATCCTTAACAAATGTTTCAATAATATCCTTCAAGGATGTGCACTCTTCAGTACCATGACCCTTTGTCCCGTGGAAATCACAGGATTTGCTTTGATCCGCATTAGGTTTCTGCCGGATCGATGGGGCTTTGGGCCATGGCAATTTTTCCGTGGCAAATATCTCCGTGACGCTCTTTGTGAGTGGCGTCCACCGGTGTTTTCGATTTGAAGGGTGTGTGTTGTCCCTTCCGCCAACAAGAGGGCGAGAGCTGGATGAGGTGTCAAAGTTTACCCTTGACTGCCAAATACCTAGCCTCCTCTTTTTGTTGTGCCGGGCGATCCGGACATTGTTCTCTCTTGTCCTCTGCGTGTAGAGGTGCGTATTCTGGGGAAGGTCCCTTCCCAGTTGCTTTTCCGTCTCGGCAAAGCGCTTTGCCGCCGTCATGATGGCATCCCATGTGGATGGCATGCCATCCTTACCCGTCAACGTGCGGATAAGTTCTGGGTATTCGGCGCCTTGGATGAAGGCGGCGCGAACCAGATCCTCACTTATGTTGCCGAGACTAAGCTTTTTAGAGTTGAAGCGAGTGATGAAGTCTAGTAAAGATTCATCCTCCTCTCTCACGCAGTTTAGGATCGTCCACTGCTCTTCAGTGTACTTCCTCTGTTGGCTGAAGTGCTGGCTGAACTTGTTCTGAAAGTCCGCCCAGTCATATATGTGGTGGATCGGTAAACGATCGAACCATGCCCTGGCTGCTCCGACCAGAGTCATCTGGAACATGTAGCACCACGTGGGTTCCGTCCAGTTGCTGACGGTAGCCCCCGCAATGAACCTGTTCAGATGGTCGTCTGGGTCGGATAGACCATCATAAGTGCCAATGTTTGACATTTGTTTGGCACTTCTCGGGGCGATTGCCTCCGCAATGTCTCTTGCGAATTTTGACCTTCCTGCATTTGTGGCAGTTGGTCTAAAGGTTTTGGAGAAGTCACGCGGGTTTCTCTCCGCGATTGGTTTAAAAGCTTCCCCAAAATTCCTTTTTGGTTGGATGTCCGTGTCCTTACGCTTCCCTTTCGCCTTATGGCGAGGGTTCGCGTCGGTATCAGACTCCAACTCGTCTTCTGAGTACTCGCAGTCACTGCTCATATTGAGGTGTTGGCGAGTACTGGTGAATTCGTCAGCCTGTTGAGCTGAACGCAAGCGTTCATCCAATTCGGCTTGGAATTCTCTTTGCCGTGCTTCGGCCCACGCCTTCACTTGATCTAGTGTTTGGCGAGGGACCTTCGTTCGTTTTTCCAGTTGGGTATTGGTGAACCCCAATGGAATATTTACTCCACTTGCCCCGGCTTGGGTAGTCGGGGTAGTGTTCGTAAGGATTGTATAACCGCCGGTGTTCCCCCCAGTTGCTGGGGTGGTTACCGGGGTTTCTTGGTCAGTTACAGGCCTTTGGACCGGAGTAACGTTAACCATTTCTTCAGAAATTGTGAAAACTAAAATAGTTCTAGCTTTTATGCACGGATGGCGCCAATGAAGAAACACTAAGTGACCCGGTACAGATTATAGATAATCTGGGGGTTAAGTAATGTTTCCCACGAATGAGGTCTAGCTGAGAAGGCTGTTCTTCAGGAGACCTGCAAAACAAACACCGTAAGCTCGTCACTGAGAAGGGGGGGGTTCCTCCTTGTGACCACCCTCCGGCGTGAGAATCAGACTAGGTTGCTCTGAATATAAGTGTATATTAAGAGATTGCTAGATAACTGGATAGCAGATGATCTTACCATTCCAAGATGTTGGAGTATTTATAGCCGAAGGTAGGTTTTCTAGAAGGTACAGCCGGCTGAATAGTATTCCTGTTCAACCAACAGTGGATTACGCACAGGCCATACTGGTTGGTGGGTAGGTTACGGCCAACAGTAACAAAGTCGGCTGCACTATTCCACCAACTGTAGACTATGCACGTCCCACTGACTGTGGATTGTACGCAGGCCATGCTGGTTGGTGAATAGGTTACGGCCAACAGTAACACTATTCCACCAACTGTAGGCTGCGCATGCTCCACAGTAAGGGTTGGTGAGTAGGCAGCGGCTAATAGTGAAACAGTACTAGAGGGTGCTCCTCCTCGCACTGTTGTCGGTGAGCTGTCACCCTGTGATTGGCTCATGGGCTGTTCTGGTCAGATCGTCTGTCCTATCCATACCTTGGTAGGTATGGTACAAAAGATCTTTCAGAATCAGACTGGCTCATTTGGGCGGGATTGTTCCCGCCTTGCTCATGCCTTCACGTGACTGCTGAAGTAGCTAGTGTCTTGTGCGTGTAGCCCTGCTGTCTGCGGGTAGCCTTCCCTGATGGCTTGTATCCGCAACTGCGGGAACAGGCGGGGTACTTCACCATTGGGAGGCTTTCCCTGCGTGTACAGCTTGCGTACTGCGCGTAAGATTCTATGAGCATGGTGGGTCCGGCGGGAGCAGATGGCCTTTGCGCAGACGTCCCTGTTCAAGGTGAGTCTTGCGGGACCAACTGGTCTCTGCTGGGACCTACCTCTTCAGGTGATAATCGGGGCAGGGATTTGCGGGTTAGCGACCGCCCTCGCTCTTCACATGAAAGGGATCAGAAGCATAGTGATGGAGAAATCAGAAAGTCTAAGGAACGTCACGGGAGCAGCGATCACGATTCGACCAAACGGGTGGCGAGCTCTAGATCAGCTTGGTGTCTCCGACATCCTCCGTCACACTTCCATCCCTTTGCAAAGGTCCATCATATTTTTCTCGTGGACAAACTTTATTTTTTTAATTTAACATAGTAAAAACCGATGTTCTATGACGAGTAAATTGTTTGGTTCTTATATTGTATCTGATACTTGTTTATAATATTGTTTCTCCTATCTGATGTTAGCTAATGTTTAATTATCAAATATTCTTTAATACTTTAATGATTATTTTGAGATATGTTGTCGCGTGTTCTTGTAACTTTTGGTATGTGTCCTCACGAATAAGTTAGTGACGTTTTAGCATGCTATATGGTACCATTTTTATACAGGGAAAGAGTTGTATCACTTGACGTTGGGAGACTAGACGAAATATTATTGTAAGTTGTTATTATAATAACGTAAACAATTTTTTTTTGTGACAAACTCAAGGCATGCATATGTGTTTATGATCACCTTCAAATGGTGTTCTTCACTTTTTTAATTTTCAAACATTTGACATCATAATCTAAATTGTCGAGTAACCAAGAAATCAAGTTAAGAAAACCAGAACCAATTGTTAATTATCCACTCATTTATAATATATTCCAGATAAGTGTCTAAAGTGTAGACGTATTTATCTCGTATGATTAAGTTGGTAATCTTAAAATTCAACGAGAAGTCCTGTATATAAAATTTAATGACATCATAGTTTGACATTTATCAGTTATGGTCTTTGTGAGATAAAATGAGAAAAATATAAAGGATTGAGCCATTATACAATTGAAAAACCTTCTTATATATAAAAATATGTAAAGAGCGCATATATATTGGGCTAATTCTTTTAGTTGTTTTTGTATATTAAGGTACCACTGTGTTGGTGAAACACGTTGCTTGAGAAGGAAGGATATCATAGACACTCTTTATGCTGCACTTCCACCCGCTACTGTAAAGTTCGGTTGCCAACTTGAATCTATAAAATTGGACCAACACAGTACTAAACAAATTCTTAGATTCATCGATGGAACCACACTTATTACTAAGGTACTGACATCATGACATGAGTATAATAACTACACCTAGTCAGCACTAATGGATCCAATGATTTCACTGTTAATAGAAAACTAATTATCAATAACAAAAAAGAAAATCAGTAATAGATAGTTCAAACCACAAAAAGGAAATGAAAAAATATATATAATTTTATAATATCGATCCGTCTATAATCTCCTGATGATCAGCGAGTGAGGTATGGGTCAATGCTTTTTTGACAACACGCCTTCATGATGATGATATGTCAATGAAACACCCTTCGTTGATCCGTTGGTAAATTATCATTCTTTGGTAGAAACAATTCTAGTTTTGAGTTAGTTTCTTGATAATAATAATAATAATAATAATAATAATAATAATAATAATAATAATAATAATAATAATAATAATAATAATAATTCCTAAAATTGTGAGTTTGTTTGTGTTTCTGGTTATCAATTCGTTCTTGACTTTCCCCACTAGCTAACCTTCATCCACGGATTACCGACTACTATCACTTCCAAAGAGAGCTGCAACATTTTCTCCAACGTTGAAGGTCCTCAAATCTATAATGTTTCTTTGTCATTGTAGGTTGTAATCGGTTGTGATGGTGCCAAGTCCATAGTTGCCGATTTCCTTAACCTCAAGCCTACAAAGAAGTTTTCTTTATGTGAAGTTAGAGGCTTAACAAACTACCCATTCGGTCATTCCTTTACCTACGAGTTCACTCGTTTCAAGAAAGATAACCTAGTTGTGGGTAGAATTCCCATCATAACTTGGTATATTGGTTCTGTACACAATCAAGCATTTCTAAAGGTAGTTTTGTTATCAACTTTAAGTCTTTAATTATGTTTATTATGACTTCAAATGTTACATAATAACTTGTTTCATTTTACAACTATGATGAACAGATGAGAAATTTTGGAAAGATCCCGAGATGATACGACAACACACCCTACAGTTGCTAAGCCATTATCCCGAAGAAATTCAAGAAATGATTAAAACCACAGACCCTAATTCATTATCGTTGAAACAATTAAGATATCGCGCCCCATGGGACTTATTAACGGGCACATTCTCTAGAGGTACAGTGATAGTTGCTGGTGATGCTATGCATGTCATGGGTCCCTTTTTGGGGCATGGTGGTTCAGCCTCGCTAGAAGACGCGATCGTCTTGGCTAGAAATATGGCTCAAATTATGGGTTTGAACCATGTCCGTAAAGTGGAGGAAGCTTTTAATCGGTTTGTAAGGCAACGGAGGATCAGAGTGGTTCGATTGTCATTGCAAACATATCTCATTGGCATGATATCGGGTACTTCATCGTGTCAAAAGAAGTTTATATCTATCATGTTAGCGACTCTTCTTTTTCGAAATCAGATGAGTTATATGGATTATGATTGTGGTGATCTTTGATAAACATAATTGTTTATCGAGTTAGTGCAAAGATATAAACTCGAATAAGTTGTGTATTATGATTGCAGGTTCGATTATATATAAGCGTTACATATAGATGGAGTACGTAAATTGTGGTGCACTAGTGAAATATGAATAATCATGGCCATATTATCAAATTAAAGACAACATTAATCGTAATAATCGAAGTATTCGTAGCTATACAAAATATGTATATTTGACTACATATGAAGAGATTACCCTGCTTAGCCCATTAGTAATTAGCCCATCATCTTTTGGGCCCAATAATCTCAAAAGATGGAACACGCGAATTTTAGGGTCCGGGTAACGCATATATATAACGGTCAGGACACTCCATTAATCCTGAATGCCTTTTATACACCAACCATACAAAATTACACACATTGTTTTAACTATTACAAGGCTTGCATCTAATTTACTAAGTATGATTAATTTGATAAAATTATGAGGTGTGGGCATGGTTGTACAAATCCCGACTATGTGCCGATTAATCCCAGTTAATCTCAATTAATGCAAGATTAATTGCTAGCCTTCACTTCACCGCCCGACTAGCGATTACTATAACACTGGGTGCAGGCTGTATTTAAACTAATATATAGCAAAAGGGTGTTGTTTGGAAGTTGTTAGAAAGATAAGGAGTTGTTTATGGAAATACAAGAGGTGTATCAAAGAAGTTGGAGAATGGAGACAGCTAGCAAACTTATAACCTGCGAACAACTTAGAAAGGAATCCACATTCCTTTTTCTAAAACCGGTGAAACGTGCATTCTTCTCCTAATCAGTTTAGATTTGTTTGGAATAACTATTTTAAAATTGTTGCTTATTTTTTTAACAAAAAAACATAAGGATTAAGAAAAAAAAATGAGAGAAGTGGATTTATAATATTTACAAAATCCCATAAATATAAGACCATGTGCAGTTATACTCTTCATCTAGAGGTCTTTTGTGATACGTGTCGTCCAAGTCAACAATGAGGCATTTTGCAAAAAAGTTGTATAGTGGTAAAAAATCTCATGATCATCCTAGCCTTATCATCAATATAATATTTTTTTTGTCCCTTTCTCTCTCACACATGGGTGTTTCCTACAAAATGATTTGAACCAAATTTTGTCTCACGCCTCCGAGGATGGCGTTTGGGGCATTTTAGGTGGATAAAACGCGCACTACACATGGTCTAATATGGTTGGGTATGCGTACATTACATGACTTTTATCGATTAAAGATTGCTTGTATATTAAATATTATATCATTATAGAAACTATACTGGTTATATAGTGAAGGATTAATCTTGAATTATTAGTAAAATTAAAGGTTTATTTAATTATGTTTTAATTTAGGTATTTGAATTATAATAGGTTTAGGAAAGATATGTCTTGGAGAGCAAGTTTAATAGGTTTATAAATAGGGTCTAGATTATTAGTTGTTTTTGTGAGAGTTGAGAGAGAGTTAAGAGAGAGTCAAGGAGTCTCATCTCCATGTACGTTTGATAAGTTCGTGAAGTTCGTTTGATATATGAAAAGAGTCGAGGGTTGTCAACCCAATATCTCGTGTTCGTTTGTTTGATAAGTTCGTTTGATAGATTGTTTGATCCATCTGGGCCAACAATTGGTATCAGAGCGAAGGCTCGCGGTTCTTGGACTTAGAAGATTAGTGTTTGCCGTTAGCGGTTTGCAAGAGGAAGAGGAAATCATATTATTTGTGTTTGATTTCTTATTCTCTTTTCTTACGTGGAAAGCTACTGCCAACATATTGATGTTATTATTGTTCAACAATAAAATAATGGTTGTAATATATTACTCACGTCACCATCTTTTGTGTGATCAAAAGTGGGGATTTAAAGGAGTTAGAAATTAATTTGAAATTCACATCAAAATTTGTCAGAGCAGTAAATGTTTGTGTTCGATCAAGCCGAAGTAAAGAAGTAAAGGTTTTGTTCTTTGTTCGTGAGTTTTTGCCGACATTACCTCATATTAATTAAATCAAGTTGTTAGGTGACGAAGACTCGTTACACACGAAGAACACGATTGTGAGAGAAGAGTTGTCAGAGAAAAGTTTGTGTGTTTGTTTTTTAATTGGAGATTGGTTTCGGGATCGGGAGTCAATTCCAACTATACAAAAGTAAAGAGAGGAAAGACAAGATGGTGTTTGGGGGACTTCCAGTATTAACGAAATCGAACTATAAAGCATGGTCGACCACAATGGAGGGGTTACTGAAAGAATATGGTTTTTGGGATGTTATTGAACCTACAGTCGGTGTAGCTATAGATGAAAGGAAGATGTATACAGCGTTAGGGTTCATATGTCAAACCCTACCGGACGATATCTTGGTACAAGTTGGCATGCTCATGAATGCTAAGGAAGCATGGCGTGTTTTGAAGATTCGATTTCTCGGATTTGATTATGTACGAAAGGAAGAAGACGAAAAAGCAGCTCAAGAAGCCGCTGAGAAAGAAAGATTGGATAAGATCGTTGAGAAGAAAAGATTGGATGCTATTGTTCAAGAAGAACAGGCACGTAATAATGAAGCTCGGGAAGCTGCAGAGATAGAAGAAGCTTTGCAAGCTGTTTTAGAGAGTGAAGGAAAAGAAAGGTTGAATGAAGAAAAAGAAAAAAATTCTTCAGAAGAAGAAGAAGAGAAGATGGAGAATCTTAAGGTATGTTTTTATTACTCAAACAACATTGAAGATGAGAAAATTGATAAGATAAGTGAGCAGAAAGAAAGCAAGAAATTTGCTACTGATGATGATTAGAGGAATGATATTGTAATGAATGAAATGAATGATGCATCTAATAAGTCTGCAGATTTAGAATTGTGTGTGAAAGTTAACAATCGAGCATTTGTTGATGAAAAGTCAGAACCGAATGAAAGGTTGAGAAGAATTGCCAGAATGGAAGGTCCAGTGGGGTCTGATAAAGAAGGAATGAATAGCCCATCTGCAAGTTTTGATGAGCAAATAAAGAAAAGAAAAGTGAGAAAGAAGAGCGTGGAGAATAAAGTGGTGTGTGAGACAATGTGGATGGTTTGAACGATGAATGTGAAGAACTTGTTAAACAAGTTTGTTACAAACAACTGAAAAGAAAGGGTAAAGATGAACCAATGATTAAAATTGAAGAGCTAAGAGCGTTATTAGGAATTCAAGACCTTGGTGGTACAAAAGAGATGAACAATTCAAGATTAAGGGGGTGAATGAAGGATTAATCTTGAATTATTAGTAAAGTTAAAGGTTTATTTAATTATGTTTTAATTTAGGTATTTGAATTATAATAGGTTTAGGAAATGTATGTCTTGGAGAGCAAGTTTAATAGGTTTATAAATAGGGTCTAGATTATTAGTTGTTTTTGTGAGAGTTGAGAGAGAGTTAAGAGAGAGTCAAGGAGTCTCATCTCCATGTACGTTTGATAAGTTCGTGAAGTTCGTTTGATATATGAAAAGAGTCGAGGGTTGTCACCCCAATATCTCGTGTTCGTTTGTTTGATAAGTTCGTTTGATAGATTGTTTGATCAATCTGGGTCAACATATAGCAACTTTTTCCAATTTATAAAAACAAATGTTAGGGACTTCATTTAAATTTAAAATACACGGTTTGGTTTTTAAGTCGGTATAATTAAAATGTATCATTATTTGACTATTTATAGCGAAGCTTTGTAGTTTGAGCTAAGAGGTATGCGAGCGCTCATAGGCATAAATGAAAAGAAACGAACAGTGAAGAAACAAACCCTTAGTGTAGATGTGTGTAAACTAAAAAAATTGACGGTTTCCCTAACAAACTTTAGTATGCAAGTGAATCCCAACATATTTTGTACTTTGTAGTTGTATTATGTTACTCCCTCCATCTCACTAAAAGTATTCACATTTTTTTTTGTTTGTCTCATTACGAATGTCGACTTTCAAAATTTATTAGACAATTTTCAAGTTTATCCTTAAACACACACAACTAACATTAATAAATAATATTGAAGGACCTAATTTCTAAGGGCATTATTGTCATTTAATAAGCAAAAAATATTTAATGCAATCTACTTTGAAATTTGTATTTTTTTAACCATGACACTTTTAATGGGACGGGGAAGTACTACTTTGAAGTAAATTGCACTAATGTTGATTCAACAACATTAGCTACACAGCCTACACCCACACCCCTGCTTCGACATTAGAACGAGACCAAAAAAGATGTTGTTTTGAGTTCTAAGAAACAAGATTACAATCAAGAAAGATACAATATCGTAATGGTAGAGCGAATGTTTATTGTAAAACATGCAAGTGTGATAGCCTCACTCACATTAAGGCAATTACGAGCTTGATGAACATATTTGACCTTGATGATGGTCTTGATCACAAGTTTTAACCATGAGAACTTTGATTCTCATATAATCAGTATTATGAACTCTATGGTTCACACAAGTAGATGAGGACAACCAAGATTCTTACATATAAGATGATATGAACCTTAATTCACACATCTGGGCTAGACGTATGAACTTTCTTCACATCTACATATTGTAGAGAACTAGAGATTGATTCAAATGTGGTTTTGTATTGCAAACCTTCTTCATACATGAATTAGGAGAACCTCATATACATATTATTGTCCCAAGTTTTTATAAGTTTGTGTGCGAATAATCAGGTACGTAACTTATCTTTAACTTCATTCTGTTCTCAAATTAATTTGTTGTTTAAATTAGTGAAGTTATTAATGGTGTTGATATATATATGTTTTCAATAGTGATTCCTTGTTTAATAACTTTGTGAACTTAATAGTGTTGTTATATACTTATATGTATTCAGGAGATGAAGTCACTTTTATTATGGGGTGAATAAAAGAGGGTATCTACTGATGAATCATGGCAAAAATGAAATTTGATATGTGGTACTTCGCTATTTAATTAGAACATGCTCAGCTCAAGCATATATAGTAGGCCGATGTTGGAAGAATGGTAGCCTTAAATTGTTTTGACTAGTTTTTTCTTGTGTCTATACGGTGCTTTATAGAGGAGACTTTCAAATTCAAAATGAGTTTTGCTTAAAAATTTGAAATTATTGTGAGTCTTTGATCAAACTAACTTAATGGTTAAGTTTTAATTTTGAAGTAATTAATGCTTAAGAGAGGCAAAATACATGTCATGTCCAGAATGCTTTCCTTTGAATATTGTGTATGAAAAAAACAATGTCAGTCTCTCTAGATCTCTCTCAAATATTTTATCTTTAATATCTCGAATACTCTTTTAGGTCTTCCACAATATCTATATATGTACGACGTGCATGAAAGAATCTTAATGGTCTGCGAGCGGCAACAACTATAACTCATACCAAAACATAGACCGAGTTAACAATATCATATTCATCATCGTAGTTTTAATTAAGGGCGACAATTACTGACACGACCCAAACCTAACACGAAAAGCAGGTTTGAATTAGCTAACACGACCGGTTTTCAACAGGTCAAGTCGAACACGATCGTATAAATTAATTGGATCAACCCAATCACGGCCCGTTAAAAAATGGGTTGACATGTTAACCAATTTAAAAGTTTTAAAGAAGTTAATATTTTGATTTTAGTGATGAAAATGAGGGTTAAGATTTAAAGTTAAAATATTTTCATTTTTAATTTTCTTACAACTATTAATTTTTAAAACTAAATTAGTTTTCTTTTTAAACCTTTTTATTTACTCTTCACTTACGACTTTTATTTTATTAATTATAACTGTTTATTATTCGATCATTTTTATTTGCTTATTCGAGTGATGAGCTAAATATATTAACCCAAGTTTGTTAATAATTGGGAATGAGTGATAAATACACAAAAATAATTAAAAAATATTACAAATTACAAAAAAGTTTTATGAATGGGAGAAAGTTATGTTTGTTAGTGCGTCAATTGGTATTTCGCATATCGTAAATGAATCGGTGTAATTAATTGCTTATATGGGTCATCTTAGGGTGGAACCGTGGAAGAATCTCAACACGTCAACTCGCTAACCCGAAACTCATCAATTCGCCAACGTTACATAATAAGCATCCCTAGTACATCCAGTATCACGTTTAGTGCCATACAACGCTCAGTGTCAGCTTCAAAAACAACTACGGGTGTGTGTTGGGTTAATATTAAATTGAACTAGATATGAAATTTCTAGAAAACCATAACCAAATACCACAGTGATATAGGATGGTTAGATCTTGAAGTTTTCAGGTCGGCTCGATCTCAAGTTGGAACAAAATTGTACATCGTAAGCCCTGAGGTATACCTTAACACTTCGGGCGTTAAAACTGATTTGACAAAGGTTCACGAGTAGGACACCACTCCTTTCATGGGCTAAAGTGTGTTAAAGACAAGATGAGTTTCACACACTATAATTTTATAATTTTTAGAAAATTAAATTGTTAGGATAAGTTAAGGGGATGAATATATCCATGACCTTATCTTTTGTGTTAAACTAATTTATATTTGGGTTTTTAACCTAAACTAAAGGCGGACGGGGCGGTGCGTGGTGGCCTCCACATCACGCGTGATGACACTTTCAACACCGCCGCCGTCCCCATTGTCACGCTAAAAAGATATGTTTGCGTGATGGTGTTGGTACATTTTGTGACCGTCGCTATGCAATTCTGACCAGCGGAGACGCCATAGGCGAAGTTAGAACAACTTCACCTTAGGCGAAGTTATAACAACTTCGCCATTGGCGAAGTTAAGAACAACTTCGCCTACTGGCCCAAGCCCAAGCCCGCGAAGTTGTTTCGATATATATATATATGTGTGTCTTGTTTAGGTTTGAGTATCCAGAAAATTAGAGTATTGTGTGTCCAGTTCAAGTAGCTAGAGAGAAACCGAGAGGGAGAGTCGTGTGGGACGGCCCGAGGTAGAGCTCACCTCGGGTCGGCCGTCATTTGTTTTCGTGTTTGGTATGTAACGAGTTATGGTTATTATATAAATGATCTGCAGATGTGTTTATCCCATTCGTGTGTTTGTTCGTGTATGTGTTTGTGTGTAATTGTGTTCTTCGTCTTCTACACCATTAAATGAGTCTAGGAGGATTCCGCACTCCTAGACCTCGTGCGGATCTCGTATCGATCGACGACGCCTCGGGGGGGCTTACAAGTGGTATCAGAGCCTTAGGCTCTTATGCTATGGTTCGAGATCTGTGTTTTGGTGTTTCTGGCACGTTTCTGATACGTTTTTGGCCGAACAGCCGCCGCAGGCGAAGTTATGGGGTTCAGGCGAAGTTGTCGCTTAAATTTTAGGGTTTAGGCGAAGATATAAGGTTAAGCGAAGTTATGGACAGGCGAAGTTATGGACAGGCGAAGTTAAGGAGGGGCGAAGTTGACTTTAGGCGAAGTTAAAAAAAAAAAAAAAAAAAGAGTTTTCGTCTGTATGGTCAGGTGTACGCGATTATTGTGAGACCGAAGACGTTGTTCCGTCAACGAGTGAAACTTATTATCTCTTGGTCTTACGTGTGAACAAATACGTGTCAACTCTGGATATGGAGTTGAGGTTGTGAATGGGATATTGATTGAAACTGGATATTGACACATATTTGGGTGTTTGTGGGCAATGAAATAGTTGTTGTTCGAGGTTGACCAACTGAAGAAAGTCAAATTGAACTGAAGGTTTTCTTCATTACTGGATTGCGGTCAGAGCATATTATTTATGTTATTTTCAAGGCGTTCGAGAATTGGATCCTGAAACGTGATGCTTATTTATTAAAGTGAAAATTCTGGAACAAGTTGGATTTAATCGGGAATTAAAGTGTTTATGTTCTTGATCGTTATCCCTGGTGATTGAAGATGCTTCGGATTAATTAATGGTCATGTGTGTTAGATTCTGTCAAGGTGGTTTTGTGATGAAATTGATCACTTGATGTTGAGTAGTTGAAGATTAAACCTTATCGTATGCCGAAGTGTTGGTGAAGTTGTGGAGGGAGCCCAGCTTCACGTGTTGGTGGAGTTAGAAGAACTTCACGTGTTGGTGAAGTCAGAAGGACTCACGTGATTGGTTGAGATGATCAATTAGGCACGGGGATGCATGCATTTCAAAGACCTCAATCTATATAGTCGGAGAAGCTTACACTGAAGGGGAGATCGGATATGGAAGACGCTGGGTGATTGATAGATTTGTGAAGCTACAAGACAGTTTCAGACACGGCTGGTTGAAGAGCAAACAGAAGATCATCAGTTAAGAGGGAGTCTGTTGGTGCATGTTTTGTAACAGATGATCTTTTATGTTTGTTAGAATTGAGAGCAACGGTCAAAGGGGAGTCTGTTGGTGCATTTTGTGACCGTCGCTATGCAATTCTGACCAGCGGAGACGCCATAGGCGAAGTTAGAACAACTTCACCTTAGGCGAAGTTATAACAACTTCGCCATTGGCGAAGTTAAGAACAACTTCGCCTACTGGTCCAAGCCCAAGCCCGCGAAGTTGTTTCGATATATATATATATGTGTCTTGTTTAGGTTTGAGTATCCAGAAAATTAGAGTATTGTGTGTCCAGTTCAAGTAGCTAGAGAGAAACCGAGAGGGAGAGTCGTGTGGGACGGCCCGAGGTAGAGCTCACCTCGGGTCGGCCGTCATTTGTTTTCGTGTTTGGTATGTAATGTGTTTCGGTTATTATATAAATGATCTGCAGATGTGTTTATCCCATTCGTGTGTTTGTTCGTGTATGTGTTTGTGTGTAATTGTGTTCTTCGTCTTCTACACCATTAAACGAGTCTAGGAGGATTCCGCACTCCTAGACCTCGTGCGGATCTCGTATCGATCGGCGACGCCTCGGGGGGACTTACAGATGGTTGTCACGCGTGAAGGGGGTGTTTTCCAAGAAATGTAGCCGTTGGATGTAGCCGTTGGAGGAGTGGGGGGGGGGGTTAAATAAATAAAAAAACAATATAAAACCAAAACAAAAACATAAACCAAATCCAAATCAAAACCAAATCCAACTCAAAAACACTCTCAAACTTCCCCTTCATTCACAACAAAAAAATATGGAATTTTCGAAACACTCGATGCCCTTAGACACCGATAGCTCTTCGTCTTCGGACGATGACATTCTCGAAAGGTTCCCGTTGCTATACAAAGAACTTGAAGGCCCGATCCATCCAAAGAAAAAGGTGGTGGTGCGTGATCGTATACATGCCCACGACGTGCTAATGAACGACTATTTTGTGGAGGAGCCGAAGTACAACGACTAGACGTTTAGGGAACGCTTTCGTTTGCCGAAATCTTTATTCTTAAAGATTGTAGCCGACGTCGAAGCAAACGAAGAATGGTTTCAAGAATCTTACGACGCGAGAGGCAAACGAAGTTTTACGCCGCTTCAAAAATGCACATCCGCTATTCGTCAACTAGCGACAGGTAACCCACCCGACCAATTCGATGAATACTTACAAATGTCTGAGAGAACTTCACGTGAATGTCTACAATTCTTTTGTAACGCGATTATAAAATTGTATGCCAAAGAGTTTCTACGAAAACCAACAAGACACGACATTACACTTCTTTACGCCGCACACGAGGCTAGATGGCATTTTCCAGGGATGCTCGGTAGCATCGATTGTACACATATCGAATGGAGGAATTGTCCACGAGAGTTGCGAGGGGCGTATGTTAGGGGTGATATCAAACGACCGATCATCTCACTAGAAGCGGTTACGTCAAATGATTTATGGATTTGGCATTCTTATTTTGGTGTTCCCGGCTCAAACAACGACATCACTGTTCTGTACACATCACCGTTGTTTCAGAGCTTAACAGATGGCACCGCACCTTTCTGTCCGTACTTTGTCAACGAGAGATATTACAGACGTTGCTACTATCTTGTCGACGGTATCTGCCCGCAATGGTCTGTTTTTGTGAAAGCCTTTTCGTTTCCTGTCGAGACCAATGAAAAGGCGTTCAAGAAGTTGCAAGAATCATCAAGAAAAGATGTCGAGAGAGCTTTCGGTGTTTTAAAGGGTAGATGGTGCATACTCGGTCGACCCGGTTCGTGCAATGAAAAAACCCGCGATCTCTAGCTACGTGTATGCATGCATCATATTACACAATCTATCTATTCTAATAAAAAAACTACATATTTTTGCCACTTGTCATTCTCATAACCATCCTCACATTTTATTAACTTATTTCAATATATGATCTTTATATTTTAAGTTATGTCAATATATGAATTCAAGTTTGTTTCATTAATATTAATGTGAAATAAGAATATAGGGAATATTAAAATTGACGTTGCAGGTTTGTTAATTTTAAAGTCACATGTAATTGCAAATTAAAGCAAATAAAGGAAAATCATTGTCGAAAAATTTGGATTTGTATGGTAAACTACAAATTGTTTTTTAAACTGGGATTCGAGCAACAGTGCATAACTTTTTATATAAGACTGGTTTCAAATTTGATTTAAAATCTTCTCATATGCGTTTGAACTCGGGAAAATGTGTATTTTTTTAATTTTCTCCAAACGTTTTTGTCTAAATATTGAAAATATAGAGAATATATATTATATATATCTTGGTGTTTAAAATTAAATTATTGAAGTTGAATATTATAATTATAATCTATATGTATACCGATTTACTATATGAAGTATATGTCATTTATTTATAACGATTTTTGTATGTAGTATAAAGGGTTTTAGCAATAGGAAAATCAATATTTAGTTTTCAATATATTCTTTTATAATTCAGACAAAAATGTTTCAGGAGATATATTTTCACATTAATTTAAAAAAAAATAGTTAATCCGGTTAAAAGTCATTTACCATGCTTTCAACATATCCGAAATCTTTGCTTTTTATACTATAAGTTTTTAAAATATATATATATCGATTAATTAAATATTACAACAACTCCCATTATATTTATTGATAGCATGTCAAAATTTAAACATTACTCATCCAATACTTTCAGCTATTATAAATAAGAATCACTACATTCACTTTATGTAATTTTAAATCTTCTATTATTCTGCTAACTCAGTATAATCACTTTTATTTAAACATGGTTTTAAAATTAGTATGTCTTTGTTATTTTCCATTAATATGAAATGAAAAAAATCATTTTGTTATATTTTAATTCCCGGTTTTATATGTTGTTTGATTATACAATTGTTTTTTTTCGTAAATATAATATACTATAAAACGATTACAATTGTTAATTGTAAAATATAAAATCAAGTAAAAATTCCATTCACAGAATATTAATGACACCATATTTATCATGATCAATCAATCTCAAATTCTAAAAATTATAAGAATGACTATATCATCTATCTATTTTAATAAAAGACTATATATTTTTGCCAATTGTCATTCTCATAACCATCCTCACATTTTATTAACTTATTTCAATATATGATCTTTATATTTTAAGTTATGTCAATATATGAATTCAAGTTTGTTTTTATGATATGTAAATCCTAATCGATTCATTCATTAATATTAATGGTGAAATAAGAATATAGGGAATATTAAAATTGACGTTGCAGGTTTGTTAATTTTAAAGTCACATGTAATTGCAAATTAAAGCAAATAAAGGAAAATCATTGTCGAAAAATTTGGATTTGTATGGTAAACTACAAACTGTTTTTTAAACTTGGATTCGAGCAACAATGCATAACTTTTTATATAAGACTGGTTTCAAATTTGGATTTAAAATCTTCTCATATGCGTTTAAACTCGGGAAAATGTGTATTTTTTAATTTTCTCCAAACGTTTTTGTATAAATATTGCAAACATAGAGAATATATATTATATATATCTTGGTGTTTAAAATTAAATTATTGAAGTTGAATATTATAATTATAATCTATATGTATACCGATTTACTATATGAAGTATATGTCATTTATTTATACGATTTTTGTGTGTAGTATAAAGGCTTTTAGCAATAGGAAAATCAATATTTAGTTTTCAATATATTCATTTATAATTCAGACAAAAATGTTTCAGGAGATATATTAAAAAAATAATTAATCCGGTTAAAAGTCATATACCATCCTTCCAACAAATCCGAAATCTTTGCTTTTTTTTTCTATAAGTTTTTAAAATATATATATATCGATTATTTAAATATTCCAACAACTCCCATTATATTTATTGATAGCAGGTCAAAATTTAAACATTACTTATCCAATACTTTCAACTATTATAAATAAGAATCACTACATTCACTTTATGCAACTTTAAATCTTCTATTATTCTGCTAACTCAGTATAATCATTTTTATTTGAACATGGTTTTAAAATTAGTATGTCTTTGTTATTTCCATTAATATGAAATGAAAAAAAAATCATTTTGTTATATTTTAATTCCCGGTTTTATATGTTGCTTGATTATACAATTGTTAATTGTAAAATATAAAATCAAGTAAAAATTTCATTCACAGAATATTAATGACACCATATTTATCATGATCAATCAATCTCAAATTCTAAAAATTATAAGGACAACTATATCATCAAATTTCAGGTAATCTGGTTTTTTGGATAATCATGTTTTTGGGATAAACATGAGCACATGATCTCAAATGACATTATATATATAAATTGATTCAAGGATATGATATTTTATGTGTATGAATATTTTTTTTTTGTTAGTTTCATGGATATATTATCATTTATTTAGGGTTTTATTTACTTGAAAAATCTTATTTATTACACGGACAATTATACTTGGTTATATCAAGAGTTATAAGCATATCTATATGTTACAAGCATACATGGACTAAAGATTTTTATTTGTAATAAACAATGTATACCAACCAATACAATCATAAATGTAGTGTACAAGGACTGTTTTGCTTATTTATAGTATATTTGTGTAGTCTTAGTTATGTAATTTCTGTAATTTTAATGCAATTGTATAAAATATATAATCATTTTGTTAACTATATTTTACTTAATGGTTAAAGTACAAACATTTTCATCAATTACCCGTGTAACACACGAGCCTCAAACTAGTATGTTAATAAAAGAAGATGGAAATGCAATTTCTCCAGATTGGGTACCGGATCCTCCGACTCAAGTTCCCGTTCCCAATGATGTCCAATTAGACTTGTGGGATGAAGATATTCATCATCGGTTGAGATGGGATCTTGTTGCGCATATAGGTTCTTTAGGTTTGGAATTTCCGGATTCAGACGAGAAGTAGACGTTCGTTGTAACTTTTATTTTTTATTTCTAAATTTTAAGTTGAATTATGTTATATTAAACTATTGTTTTTATTTTTAAATTCTATTAAATATTGTTTTAATTTTTAAAGTTAAAAAAAAATAAAAAATAAAAAATTCCATCACACACCATCACACACCACCACCTCTAGTAAAAAAACATCACATGTGATGGAATTTGGATTGGTGATGTGATACAATATAATTGGATGGGGTGTGTGATGAGTGATGCCACCACATCCCCACCCCTCCCCCTAAGCTCATATTGAATATGAAATTCCAAAACGGGAAAATCCTAGTATTACAAAGTATTAGTCAACAGTTAACGCATCACATGAGACATTGAAGAGGTAGGTCCCAGCAGAGCCCAGTTGGACCCGCAAGACTCACCTTGAACAGGGACGTCTGCGCAATGACCAACTGCTCCAGCAGGACCCACCATGCTCAAAGAACCTTACGCGCAGTACGCCAGCTGTACCCGCAGGGAAAGCCTCCCAATGGTGAAGTACCCCGCCTGTTCCCGCAGCTGCGGATACAAGCCATCAGGGAAGGCTACCCGCACTAACAGCAAGGCTACACGCACAAGGCATTAGCTACTTCAGTAGTCACATGAAGGAATGAGCAAGGCGGGAATACTCCCGCCTAAATGAGCCAGTCCGTATGCTTCTGGAAGGTCTTTCGTACTATACCTACTAAGGTATGGGCGGAACAGACAATTTGACCAGAACAGCCCATGAACCAATCACAGGGTGACAGCTCACCGACAACAATACGAGGAGGAGCACCCTCTAGTACTGTTTGTCACTATTAGCCGCTGCCTACTCACCAACCCTTACGATGGGACGTGCGCAGCCTACAGTTGGTGGAACAGTGCGTAGCCGGCAGTAAAGGAACAGTATACAGCCGACCTTTACTGTTGGCCGTAGCCTATCCACCAACCAGCATGGCCTGTGCGTAGTCCACTGTTGGTGGAACAGGAATACTATTCAGCCGGCTGTACCTTCTAGGAAACCTACCTTCGGCTATAAATACTCCAACACCTTGGAATGGTAAGGACATCATCTGATATCTCAATCTTATCTAGCAATCTCTTAATATACACTTATATTCAGAGCAATCTAGTCTGATTCTCACGCCGGAGGGTGGTCACAAGGAGGAACCCCCCCTTCTCAGTGACGAGCTTACGGTGTCTGTTTTGCAGGTCCCCTGAAGAACAACCTTCTCTGCTAGACCTCATCCTCGTGGGAAACATTACTTAACCCCCAGATTATCTATAATCTGCCCAGGGTTCACTTAGTGTTTCTTCATTGGCGCCATCCGTGCATAAAAGCTAGAACTAATTCTTAGTTTTTCAAAGTTTCTGAAGAAATGGTTAACGTTACTCCGGTCCCAAGACCAGTAAGTGACCAAGAAACCCCGGTGACCACAACCCCAGTAACTGGGAACACCGGCGGTTATACAAATCTTACGAACACTACCCCGGCTACCCAAGCCGGGGCAAGTGCAGTAAATATTCCACTGGGGTTCACTGATGCCCAGTTGGAAAAACGAACGAGGGTCCCTCGCCAAACACTAGATCAAGTGAAGGCGTGGGCCGAAGCACGTCAGAGAGAGTTCCAAGCTGAATTGGATGAACGCTTGCGTTCAGTTCAACAGGCTGACGAATTCGGCAGTACTCGCCAACATCTCAATATGAACAGTGAGTGCGAGTACTCAGACGACGAGAGGGAAGAACCCGATACCGACGCAAACCCTTGCCATAAGGCGAAAGGGAAGCGTAAGGAAACGGACTTCCAACCAAAAAGGAATTTTGGGGAAGCTTTTAAACCAACAAATGCGGAGAGAAACCCGCGTGACTTCTCCAAAACCTTTAGACCAACTGCTACAAATGCAGGAAAGTCAAAGTTCGCAAGGGACATTGCGGAAGCAATCGCCCCGAGAAGTGCCAAACAAATGTCCAACATTGGCACTTATGATGGTCTATCCGACCCGGACGACCACTTGAACAGATTCATTGCGGGGGCAACCGTCAGTAATTGGACGGAACCCACGTGGTGTTATATGTTCCAGATGACTCTGGTTGGAGCGGCCAGGGCATGGTTCGACCGTTTACCGGTCCACCACATTTATGATTGGGCGGACTTTCAGAATAAGTTCAGCCAGCACTTCAGCCAGCAGAGGAAATATACTGAAGAACAGTGGACGATCCTCAACTGCGTTAGAGAGGAGGATGAATCTTTACTAGACTTCATCACCCGCTTCAACTCCAAAAAGCTAAGTCTCGGCAACATAAGTGAAGATCTTGTTCACGCCGCTTTCATCCAAGGCGCCGAATACCCAGAGCTTATCCGCACATTGACGGGTAAGGATGGCATGCCATCAACATGGGATGCCATCATGACGGCGGCAAAGCGCTTTGCCGAGACGGAGAAGCAACTGGGAAGGGATCTTCCCCAGAGTACACACCTCTACACGCAGAGGACAAGAGAGAACAATGTTCGGATCGCCCGGCAGAACAAAAAGAGGAAGCTTGGTATCTGGCAGTCAAGGGTAAACTTTGACACCTCATCCAGCTCTCACCCTCTTGGTGGAAGAAATAACACACACCCTTCAAGCCAAAAGCACCGGTGGACGCCACTCACCAAAAGCGTCACGGAGATATTTGCCACTGAAAAGCTACCATGGCCAAAAGCTCCAATGATCCGGCAGCGACCTAATGCGGATCAGAGTAAATCCTGTGACTTCCACGGGACAAAAGGTCATAGTACGGAAGAGTGTACATCCTTGAAGGATATTATTGAAGCATTCGTCAAGGATGGAAGACTGGCACACCTAGTGGCATCAATCAAGAAGGGAGGAAGAAACGACAACCGGTACCGAGGCAACGGACGAAAGCCCGTTGACATCAGCATCAACATGGTTCATGGTAAGATCAGAGGAAGAAAAAGGCGAACGACAGAACCATGTGCGTGGAAGGAAGCTGAGGTGCGCTTCCCGCGAGTGCCAGGAGGACCCAGCAAAGAAGGCCCTATCGTCATCAAAAGCCAGCTGGGGCACTACATCACTTCTCGCACTCTTGCTGACAACGGCGCCTCGTCAACGGTGATGTATAGGCAGTTCTTTGACAAGCTAGATGACGAAGACAAGGAACGCCTGGAAACGATCTGCGCCTCGATGGAAGGGTTTGATGGCAGCACAAACACCCCCCTGGGTATCCTATCTTTCCCCGTCACTCTTACGGATGGGAAACACTCCCGCACAGAAGATGTGGACTTTGTCGTGATGAGGAAGCCACACCACACATACGACATTCTCTTCGGGAGAGACGGGATGGCAAGATTCAACGCCGTGGTATCCTCAGTCCACGGCATGATGGGATGGCCAACAGCTGAGGGCGTAGCGATGATCACCGGCATTCCCCAGGTATGCATCGCATCTGTCTCATCTAAACCCAAACCAAAGATGGCTAAACCAACCATCACCGAACCAGAAAGATGGGCCTTCAATGGCAAGTACCCTGACCAGGCCGTCACCATTGGCCCGACAATTGTTGATCCCACACGCACCTTACTCAAGCGCCTATTACAAAAAAACGCTGACATCTTCGTGTGGACACCAGCTGACATGACTGGTGTACCCCGAAGTAAGGCAGAGCATAAGCTCAAATGCGATCCGGCTGTTACGCCGATCGTACAAAAGCGCAGAGTAATGGGGCCAGAACAAACTAACGCGTGTAGAACCCAAGTCAAGGAACTCCTTGACGCAGGCATCGTACGCGTTAGTAGATATCAAACTTGGGTTGCAAATCCCGTTATGGTACCGAAGAATAACCAACAATGGCGCATGTGCATAGATTTCAAGGACTTGAACAAAGCATGCCCCAAAGATTGTTATCCGTTACCCGAAATTGATCTTAAGGTGGATTCGTTGGCACCGTTCCGCCTTAAATGCTTCCTGGACGCGTATAAGGGGTACCATCAAATACACATGGCCGTTGATGATCAGGACAAAACCGCTTTTCGGACGCCCGATGGCACATTTTGTTACCAAATGATGCCATTCGGACTTAAGAATGCCGGGTCCACATACCAACGCCTGATGGACAACCAGTTTCATGCCCAAATTGGGAGGAACTTGGAAGTCTACATGGATGACTTGGTCATCAAAAGCCCTACCCAGGAAGCGATGTTGAAAGACATCGAAGAGACTTTCAACAGTCTCAGGAAGATAAACATGAAGCTCAACCCGAGCAAGTGTGCCTTTGGAATGGAAGAAGGGAAGTTCTTGGGGGTCATCGTCACTAAAGATGGCTTCAGAGCGAACCCTGAAAAGGTCGAAGCCATTATCAAAATGGAATCACCTACTACCATCAAACAGGCCCAGACACTGAATAGACGACTAGTGGCACTTAATCGCTTTTTGGCAAACCACGCAGATAAGTCGTTTCCCTTCGTGTCAACGTTGAGAAACTGTTTAAAGAAAACGCACTTCCGCTGGACACCAGAAGCGGAAGCAGCTTTTCAGGAGATTCGGTCACGCTTGATCGAACTCCCAACGCTCACGGCACCAAAAGCGGGAGAGGAGTTAATCCTATACCTTTCCGCAACAGATAGAGCAACCGCGGCAGTCCTGCTAGTAGAGCGAAAAGGCATCCAGATGCCAATCTATTATGTCAGCCGTATCCTAACAGACGTAGAAACCCGGTACTCTACCCTCGAAAAATTAGTCTTAGCACTTATACACGCTTCACGCAGGTTAAGACGATATTTCCAGGGTCACCCAGTCACCATTCTCTCTAACTTCAAACTTGCAAACGTTCTAGGCAAACCCGAGTTATCGGGACGCCTAGCCAAATGGGCAATTGAGTTGGGGGAATACGCGATAAAGTATAAGCCAAGACCAGCCATAAAAGGCCAGGTTCTGGCCGACTTTATTGCAGAAGTGCCTGCATCGGGGGAAAAAGAGTGCCAGGAAGAGGCTCAACCCTCTCCAGCACAAGACATCAATGATGTCTGGCGACTCTACACTGATGGAGCAGCCAGTAACGAGGGTTCAGGCGCAGGGCTGAAACTAACCAACCCAGCAGGCCAAGAATACACTTACGCTATTCGACTGGATTTTCCAAGTACGAATAACGAAGCCGAGTATGAGGCATTCTTGGCTGGGCTGAGAATTGCGCGTAAGATGCGGGTGAAAAACTTGGAAGCCCACGTGGATTCCATGTTGGTAGCCAATCAAATCAACGGGACGTACACGGCCGTGAACGACACAATGGCCCTGTACCTCGCACAAGCAAAATCCCTTATGCGCGATTTCAACGACTGCAAAGTCATACACGTCAAGCGAAGTGAAAACAAATCTGCGGATGCGTTAAGCAAGCTTGCATCATTAGCCTTCACCCACTTAGGAAAGGATATCCGCATTGAACTCCTCGAGGCACCTTCGGTCCCGCACAAGGAAATTTGTGTCATCCAAACCGGCACGGAAACGTGGATGACACCAATAATAAAATACCTTGCGGCAGGTACGCTACCAGAATCCAAAACACAGGCAAGAAAACTACGCTGTAAAGCACTGAATTATCAACTCATCGATGACATCCTTTACAGACGTAACTTTCTTGGCCCACTCTTAAGATGCGTGGACAACCAAGATGCTGACTACCTCCTAAGGGAAGTACACGAAGGCATCTGTGGAGTACACGCAGGTCCCCGCGCTGTTGTAGCTAAGCTAAACAACGCGGGATACTTTTGGCCGGGGATGCATACGGATGCACTGGCATATATCAGAAAATGCAGGTCTTGCCAGCTTTACGCACCCAACACGCAGCGCCCGAAGAATGAACTTGTTCCAGTCACTTCTTCATGGCCATTTCAGAAGTGGGCCATCGATGTGACAGGCCCATTTCCTACAGCAGCAGGAAATGTTCAGTTCCTAGTGGTAGCCATCGACTACTTCACCAAGTGGATAGAAGCAAAACCCTTAGCCCAAACAACCGCAAAACATATCAAAAAATTTATTTGGGAATTTATTATTTGTCGTTTTGGACTTCCACAGAATTTGGTGAGCGATAACGGCACCAACTTTGCTGACAAGAAGCTACAACAGTGGCTGAAAGAACTTCAAATCACCCACACCTTTACCTCAGTGGCACACCCGCAAGGTAATGGTGAGGTGGAAAGAGCAAATAAGAGCATCGTCGAAGGCATAAAGAAAAGACTCTTGGAACACAGATCCGGCTGGGTGGACGAGCTTCCGCACGTCCTTTGGGCAAACAGAACGCTGAAGAAGGCCAGTACGGGAGAAACCCCGTTCAGTCTCACTTATGGCACTGAAGCCATGGTCCCGGTCGAAATTGGTTTACCCTCACCAAGGGTCTTGATTCAGCCAGAAGACAATGATGCGGAAAGACGGTTAGACCTTATGCTAACCGAGGAACGCAGAGACTTAGCCGCAGTGCGTGAAGAGAACTACAAGCGACAAATGCAAAAGTACTACAACACGCGGGTAAAACTCCGCAACTTCAATGTAGGAGACTACATACTGCGTAACAACGAGGCTTCGAACCAAGAACGCCCGGGAAAGCTGGCCCCGGTCTGGGAAGGGCCATACATTATCAAAGAAGTCCTGGGAAAGGGCGCATACCGGCTCGAAAGGCTCGATGGCACTCCCATCCCAAGAACATGGAATGGAGCTCAATTACGCAAATGTTATATGTAGATCAATTCCAAACTTGTAAAGAAAAGGCCTAGAGCCACTTCTAATGGAAATGATTCTCCTTTCACAATGTGTTGATAGCCTTACCTTTATACTTATGAACTTCCCACACTGATGTGCCGGTATTCACCGCATAAATGGGGGAAGAAGTAAGTCGTTACGTGTGGAAGGCGGCAAAACCCGCATAAACACAACGCTAAAAATCTCAAGTTTTAAGGAAAACCTACACGCAGGTCAGATGTAAGTAAAGTTTAGCCATCCTTGTAAGTGCAAGTGACGGTCTTACCCGCACAATCACGAACAAGGAAGCAAAACTTCAACCTATCATCTACCACGTTCAAAGGTTAACTTATTCTGAACACTTAGAAAATTTCAAAGGAAAAGATGAGGAAAACTTCCACGCAGGTCAGATATAAGTAAAGTTAAGCCATCCTACTAAGTGTAAGTGACGGTCATACCCGCACAATCATGAAAGAGGAAGCGAAACAAACTTATAATTTACCACGTTAAAAAGTTAACTTATCTAAGTACTAAAGAAATTGCTAAGTTAGATCAAAACATGCGTAAAATAAACAAGGCAAAGAACTAACACAATCTTTATTTCATCAAATTCAAATATTACAAAGCTATACAAAAGCAAAAATCTACGCTAATGGTGGAAAGGGATCTTCAGAATCAAGCTTCAGGACCACCTCCACTTGGACCCGCTCCATCAGTAGAGCGTGGTGGTTCAAGGAAGGCTTTAAGAATAGCCAGCCCATCATCAGCAGCAGCGACTTCGTTCACCTTCTCCACCACCGGATGCGGGAAGGCGGCATACTGGTTCACTGCTTGGTCATAAACAGCTTCAGTATCCACATCATACAAAGGGAAGTTGGAAGGCGGGATGCCTTTCTCAACGAACCCTAGACCAAGCAGGAAGCCGGCCTTTTCCCCATCCTCATGAGAAGCGTTGAGGGCTGCGCTCATAGCATCGTCATAAGACGTCTCTGAGAAGACCCGATGCATAACCTACAAAGAAAAAATACAAGTATCAGAACCTTTTCTATTTACAAAGAAAAGCGTGAAGACATAAAGCTAAACATACCTGAGACAACGCTTCTCGAAGAAGCCATTCCTTGGCAACCAGAGCTTCTTGGAGGGCAGCTTGAGCTTCGTTACGGGCGCGTTCGGCTTCACTCTTGTTGAGGTTGGCAAGCAACACATCTTTAGCCGCAGCCTCTTCGACGCCCTTTAGCTTACGCTCGGTATGGTCAAGCACCCCCCTCTGGTCCAGGATTTCTTGAAGCTTATTAGCGTCCTCCATCGCCAAGGCATCATGAGCCTGCTGGAGAGCCTCTAATTTGGCTTTAAGCTCTTCATTCTCCAGGCGTAGAGGCTCAGCAACAGCTTCAGCCTTGGTGGCCCTTTCAGTCGCGTTCCTAGCAGTCTCCTTAGCCAGCCGAAGCTGTTCATTAACAGCTTGGGCAGCCTTGGAGCGAGCCTCGAGACGGGCCTGAACCTCGACTTCAAGGGCCTTGAACGCCTTCTCCTTCTCCGCCGCCGCGGCGGAAAGCCTCCTATTCTCCTCCCGGACAGCCCGCGCCTGAGCTACTTCCTGAAGGCGAGCTGCTTTTAACTTGTCGTTTTCACGACAAAGCAGCTCGACGCGCGGCTGCATTCGGGCAAGGAGAACCCGAAGCTCATTGCTTAGCCTACCCTCCTGGTAGCTAGCCATGGCTTCCCCCAACGCACCACTGGGAGCAGCGTGACGAGCCCACTCCACGCACTCCACAGGTGTGCGAAGGGTTGTTCCTCGGCGAATGTTCCATCGTGGAACATACACTTCATTGGAATCCGACACTGCAAAAAACAAAGAGCAGTTAGGAAAAGATGATTGAAAAATATAAAATAGGCCAAAAGAACCCTACGCACCTGTAGGGTCAATAACAGGCCGATAGCCGCCGAACCCATCACCTGAACCCAAGGGAAATCCATCCAAGAGGTCAGGCAGATGGGAAGGTGGTAGAGTTTGGCGATACGCCCATGCATACCTGAAGGATCGGCCGTCGTTGCCGATGACGGAGGAGGCATGGTGGCGGCCGCCGCGGTGGCCGCTGCGGAATCCGCAGCAATAGTAACCGCCGGCTCGGTGAAAGATGCTGTAAAAATAGCACTCACAGCCGGCGGTGACGTCATCACAGCTGGAACAGTCGGCTCAAAGGAGTGAGCAACTGAACCAGCGGAAGCAGGCGCAGGCGCCTGGGTCGTCGCCTCAGGTAGTGTGACCAAGCCTACCGTCATTGGCGGAGAGGTACTCCTCTGCGCTCCACCCTGGAATGCGTCAACATCCACGCCTGCGTAAAGAAGATAAGTGTTAATGATAAGAACTATGAAGTTAAAAGATAGAGGAAGTTTGTACTTACGGGTTTTCTTGAGCCTAAAGGTACGGAGAGGCGGGGACGAACCCGATGGAGCCGGCCTCTTTGCGCCGCTCACCGTCGTCTTCTTGGGCTCTCCGGAGGTGACAGTCGCAGCCTCCGGAGCGGTGGTCTTATCACCACCGGGATTCCCCGCCACTTCTTCGCTCCCGGTCTCCGAATCAGACCGAGGCGCTGGATCGGCAGTGGAGGACACATTCTCCTTCCCCTTCCCGCCGGCAGCCTTCTTCTTCCGCACCAACGGAGGACCATCTGCGGATTCCTCATCAGAACATACGATTAGAGGAATTCCAGCAGAGGTTTCAACATTGAGGGGTCGAGGGTCGAATAGCGCCTTACCTGGCCGCCGGGCGCTAAGGATCTCATGGCCTTGCGGATAGACCTCCACGAACCGATCCGCCGTTTGTTCTAGGATGGGCAACTCGTTCTCGTCCAGAGCGCGAGTACCCATCCGAGCGGGACCGTCAGCCTCCCGCGGGTTCAGGAGCGACTGCAAGTCGTTCCCCTCTGAAATAAACAGGAAAGAAGTTAGAAGAAATTCAGAATCAACAAAAAGAAACAAAGCATACCGTAAGGAACAGAGTTCGAACCGTATTCGAGGACGATCGGAATCTTTCGCGCATCCGCCTCCTTCCACACCCGGCTCATCCCCAACATCACCATCCCGGACTCCGCAAACCGGTAAACCGGAGATTGGACCCGGGATATCTTCGAAAACCATTCCGCCTCCTCGTAGTTGGAGGCGTGAAGGCTGGGAAGTGCTTGCCCGTTCTTGAATTTCATGGCAAGGGGGATGGCGCGAGCGGAGATGTAGAAGAACTCCCTCTTCCACGAGCGAAGACTGCGCTCGGTTGCGCAATTCTTCAAACCCTTAATCCGGGTTATCAACGTGTACCACCCCTGGATGCACCTCCAAGTGTAGAAGGTCATCAGGCGGTCAACATAGGGCTCAATGCCCAGAATCCGGCACACCCACTCGAAGTGCCGAATCTTGGCAATCGCCATCGGGTGCACCTCGGTCAGGTGCACACCGTGCCTCTCAAGGACACGGTAAACAAACTTTGTCAATGGGAACCTAAGATTCCCATAAACAAAGAATGCAGCATAAACCCCGATCTTGCCTCTGGGGGCATCATACACCGTCTGGTGGGGTTCAGGAAACTCAGGCTCGAGAGACTCGAGCATGAACTTCCTGACGATGTAATGATACAGATCGCCAGGCAGAGCACACTGGCACTCGCCAGCAGTACTCTTGTCATCGGCTGTAGAATCGAGATCACGAGACGACATCTTACAAAAGAAAGAAGAAAACGATTTCGGGAGAATGCTTGCCTGAAAAGGTGAGTATTCGCCGGAAATCGCTTAGAAGATGAAGAGAAGAGTGAAAGTGTGGATTACAAAGAACCCTCTCCCCCTTTATATACTAATCGCAATTAATGCGATGCATTTAATGCGGAAGAGAGAGAAATCGAAGGTGCAATGAAACTATGACACGTGGCAAAAAGCAAGCTGGCAACAGCTGTTGATAGGACGCATACCATTATTTTCGCGGCCACGCGCCTGAAAAAGCGTCTGGAATGACCATGTACTGTCACGTCACCATAACTTCCTGCACGTCCTGACACAGTCAGAAGAAACCGTCGCACGACGTTTCAGAGGTTTGGACTGTTCTTATCCTTCCACCAACTCTTCGAATTTCAAAATTCAAAATTCAAAAAGATTCAAAAGTAAGCGGGAAAATACCCCTTACCTTGGCAACCAAGTAACCATAAGACGGGTGCGGGTACAGTGTCAAGGCAAAACCTTTCACATACTTAGCACCCGCAGGGAATTGACGCTAGGAATACCTTGGAAGTAAAGTAACCGTAAGACGAGTGCGGGTACAGTGTCAAGGCAAAACCCTTCACATACTTAGCACTCTGCAGGGAATTCAAACCAAGAAGGATCTTCTGGGCCATGCTTGCGGAAACGGGAATAACATCCCCGCATGACGGGAACGTCGAGAACTATATTGTTTGAAACTCCAAGATGGAATTGGTGGTTTTAGCATAATTGATCACTATGTTGAAAACTACCAAGACCCCATGGAGAATCCACAAGTGGGACTCAACGCTCCTGACGTGCGAGGAGGTTACAAACCTACCCGCTTCACACCCAAAGATCAAGCAGAAAAGTCGGGAATTTCTGCGTGACATCAGGAAAACCGCGGGAAGAATCACCACGGAAAACCTAAAAACTAAACCCTTTTCAAAACCCCTTGCTAAGTCCAAAAGTTCACCTCACTTATTAATAATTCATGAGAAGAACATTGGACTGGGGGGACTTGAAGAGGTAGGTCCCAGCAGAGCCCAGTTGGACCCGCAAGACTCACCTTGAACAGGGACGTCTGCGCAATGACCAACTGCTCCAGCAGGACCCACCATGCTCAAAGAACCTTACGCGCAGTACGCCAGCTGTACCCGCAGGGAAAGCCTCCCAATGGTGAAGTACCCCGCCTGTTCCCGCAGCTGCGGATACAAGCCATCAGGGAAGGCTACCCGCACTAACAGTAAGGCTACACGCACAAGGCATTAGCTACTTCAGTAGTCACATGAAGGAATGAGCAAGGCGGGAATACTCCCGCCTAAATGAGCCAGTCCGTATGCTTCTGGAAGGTCTTTCGTACTATACCTACTAAGGTATGGGCGGAACAGACAATTTGACCAGAGCAGCCCATGAACCAATCACAGGGTGACAGCTCACCGACAACAATACGAGGAGGAGCACCCTCTAGTACTGTTTGTCACTATTAGCCGCTGCCTACTCACCAACCCTTACGATGGGACGTGCGCAGCCTACAGTTGGTGGAACAGTGCGTAGCCGGCAGTAAAGGAACAGTATACAGCTGACCTTTACTGTTGGCCGTAGCCTATCCACCAACCAGCATGGCCTGTGCGTAGTCCACTGTTGGTGGAACAGGAATACTATTCAGCCGGCTGTACCTTCTAGGAAACCTACCTTCGGCTATAAATACTCCAACACCTTGGAATGGTAAGGACATCATCTGATATCTCAATCTTATCTAGCAATCTCTTAATATACACTTATATTCAGAGCAATCTAGTCTGATTCTCACGCCGGAGGGTGGTCACAAGGAGGAACCCCCCCTTCTCAGTGACGAGCTTACGGTGTCTGTTTTGCAGGTCCACTGAAGAACAACCTTCTCTGCTAGACCTCATCCTCGTGGGAAACATTACTTAACCCCCAGATTATCTATAATCTGCCCAGGGTTCACTTAGTGTTTCTTCAGACATGGCGCCGACACATTATATATTTGGCTTTTCACGCCGACTAAAAACACAGTACACGGCGGCAAATACATTAAAATCCTGGGTTAACCGTTTCCTTTTTCCTGACGGATTGACGTAATCTCCTTCCACATGTCTTTTCCCCGTTCCGTTTCTACATTAAATACTCTCTTTTCACACTACAATGGCATATTCGTAATAATCCCACAAGTCTCTGCCTCGTTACTTGACTTTTCTTTCCCTCGGTTCTAGTTTATAATTTGGAGGGACACAATAATACAACACTATTTCTTTCGCCTACTCTCACCCTTCAATGCGTGTATCACACGACCACTTTGCCTTCTTATTTGCCGCCATAAATTTACAATTAAAAGATCCTTTTTACGCCACTAGAGTTTCACTAGAGTTTTGTAAACTTGTACATATATTATACCATAGTATTCACCTATTCACGTAAAATAGATCGTATTCTTGTCAATCTGTCAAATGCTGGGGTAGTGTTCGTGTTCTTTGCTAATATAGTTTTTGGGTCCTTGAAAAAATAGCATGTTCGGATCGAACCTATAAACAATACCTAAGTGATAAAATTACTCAAATAAAATTTGGGTCATCTACTTTAAGTTTTTATTATAGGTTTTTTATATATACTTTCCCTGTACCGAAACAAGAATAGCATTACCAATCATAATTTCAAATACATTTGAGGCCTTTTAAGTAATGTTTTCATTTTAAAATATCCAATTAAACAGCTTTTATTAAAGTGCCATAAGTTAGTTAAACGTAGGGACAAAAGTATGAAAATCTAAAAGTATAAAATAATTTATGAAGAATCTGACAATTTAGTCAAATCTCTTGATAAAACATAATCCTTTTGTCAAATCAATAGATCATGAGAATTAATTAAGTCTTGTGAAAGATAACAAATTAATGAATTATTTAATTCCAGTACGTTTACTTAAGAAACTTACATTTTTTTTAAACGGTGACTTTCAAAGTGGTTGAATAATCAGCCACAGCTCTCGGAGAGAACCCCAACCGCCCCACTCGGGCCAAGACTATGTTGTCTTAACCGGGCCCACGCTTGGCATCCGAGTTTGGCTAGGCGTTCCATGAGAAAATTTCGAGCCCCCTGCCATTTGACAAGAGTTGTCCGCCCACAAGAGCAAGCTCTCTGGGAAGGGACACTCAAATAGAAAACTCGTGTCGCCATCAAGATTCGAACTTGAGAAGCCAACCGGCATCAAGCTTTTACCCATCATTTGGCTGGCCACTTAAGAAACATACATTTTGATATGACATAGTTATAATTTTAATTAAGTCTTGTGAAATAGAGCTTATAAATGCCCTTTTTTTTCAAACACGCTAGAGTTAATTATGCAAACTAGTTGTTTCAAAATTAATTTTAACACGTTTTATGAATAGTGCGTTTTGGACATACCCCTCTCTTCTACCCTTCTCACACTTAATTCTCATAGATAACTCTTGTGAACAGACGTAACCCGCCTTCTCTTCTACACATGAGCTGTGATATTCTTTGACGTTGGTTAATTTATTGAAGATGCTATAGAGTATATATATAATATGATGTGATACTTTTTATAGCTTGAATGCTTCATTAATGTTTCTTAATAAAATTCTATAGGATTTGACAGAGATATATCTAGCATGTTCTCTAGTTGAATTAATTGACCAAGAAAGAAAGTGTATTACAATCTCATGGTAGGAAGGGTGGTATAGTTTTGATGGTGGGGGGTCACCGGTGGTGTATATAATTGATGTCCGTATTATGATAGGCCCTTCCACCTTTTGCTTTTCTCTCTTCTTCCTCCTCTCTCTCATCCCTTTTATTATTATTATTATTTTTATTTATTAATTTCCCTCGCAGTTTGTTTAATAGCTGGATTTCTGACCCAATTGTCTGCTTCATCATCAACACCATCACTTTCTTTCTTTCTTTTCCTTTTCCATTAAATGAACCTAGTTAGCTAACTAGCTTCATTCAATTCACTCACACCAACCTAGATTAATTCAACAAAAACCACACAACAACAACCATGACTCCGGCGGCGGCTGCGGCGGCGGTGACACCTACCTCTAACTACACAGCCGGTCAGTTTGGTGACACGACTTACACAAAAGTCTTTGTTGGTGGGTTGGCTTGGGAGACACAAAAAGATACCATGAAAACGTACTTTGAACAGTTTGGTGAGATCTTGGAAGCTGTTGTTATCACGGATAAGACCACTGGCAGATCTAAAGGCTATGGCTTTGTATGATCCTTAATTTCCTTCTATATATTTTATGTTATCTTTACATTTAGATCGTGAAATAAATGAAGGGTTTTTGTATATCAATTAATATCTTAGAAGTTAAAGAAGTGTTTTTGATAACATATTGTGATAAAAAAATGTAGGTGACTTTCCGGGAAGCTGATGCCGCCATGAGGGCATGTGTTGATGCAGCTCCGGTGATTGATGGTCGGAGGGCCAACTGCAATCTTGCTTCTTTGGGTGTTCAAAGATCCAAACCCTCAACACCTAACAAACTTGGTATGTTAAGTTTTATTACAATTGAGGGTTTTCTTGAATGTTTGTTAATTACTAGGATTAGGTCATGTGTAAAGATAATATGAAATAGAGGTTATTAGTTGAGATGAATATCCTTTGTTAAATGAGATTAAGGTAAAAGTAGAGATTTTGATTAAATGGAATCAATGAATATTATTGAGTGAGGTAGGGTTTCCACTTTTGTAAAGAAATGACTGAATTTCATGCTTTAATGACAACCACAAAACATGCATACATCATACCATGTTATGCATCTTATGTGTGTTTTCTACAAAAAGCAAAAAATTAAATGGAAATGAAAACATTACAGGTCATATAGGTTCAACTTGTTGCTACTGTTTTTACATCATTCTCTTTTATTTCTTGTTTTTTTCTTTTATATGATTCATAACTTAATATAAATGTAGTAAACATGTATAATTAATGTATATATAAACATATATACTGTAGGTGGAGGAAGAACCATTAGGGTTATGGGTGGTTATGGAGGGTACCATCATCAACATCATAATCATAGTCATCATCAAGGTGGTGGTGGCATGGGAACAACAGCTTTCCCTTCTGCTACAGCCTTCCCTCATTATGCCATCCACCAAGGCATCCCTTTTCCTGCTACTAATCTTTATGGGTTAGTTTCTCTCTCCTTTTTTCTCTCTCTACATATACATAGGATCCATGAAAAAGTTAGTTTCATGCTAGAACATAAAGTGTAACAATCTACTAATTATTTTTCTCTATTCTTTTCTAGATACATGTAAACATATACATATAAACTATACATATACACACGTATGCACGTACATATAAATGTATGTATGTACATGTATATATGATAAGAAAGGGTAATTTTAGTTAAGATGTTTGATCTTTTAAACATTAATATTGTTCAAGAATTACGAGAAAAGCATATTAAATCATTTGTAGATTTTATATTTAATGTAATACATCAAGCTTTAAGGTAACGGTATATCCAAATATCTTTTCCTGTTATAAATGTTTTATACAGTTCTCAAATAATACTGGTTCTGAATATAATAACTTTCAATTATAATAAAAAAAATACCTAGTGTGGTAAAAGTTTTTTCATTGGTGAGTTAATGGGTGGTTGAACCATGTGGACTGGCCATGTGGTTGAACCATGTGGGCAATGCCAACTCATTTAAAAAAGAAACCATTAAACAAATTAAAAGCATTCTTCTGTAAATTCACTTTCCCTATTGAGGCATGCTCTAACACCCACATGCATCATCATCAGCATCATTATTACCTCTGACCATAGTCAAAGTAGCCTGCAACATGCACATGACTAGTACTGACCATCACAGGACTTCACTTAATATATAAGCAACTTATTTACAATTTCTTTTAATATTATTATTATTTTTGTTATTTTTCACCCATGCATCTTATGCATGTTACTTGTTCGTCACGTTAGGTTTTCGTTTCTCTAGCTAATTCATGTAATGTTACAGATACTCACCATACTCTCCTGATTACACTTACCCAACGGTAATTTTTTTAACTTTCAAGTTGTTTTTAAATATTTCATTAATTAAAATGTTTAATTATTGTACATACTCAGAGTTACTATAACGTGTATGGAGGTTCAAATGGGCAGTATCCATTTTATGGAGCAAGTGCTGGTGGAGCTAATGGAGGCATGATCACTGCCGCTGGTGCTGCCGCCGCAGCCGCCGCATTCTACCCGTATCTAAACATGGCGGAAGGTGGTCATGGAAGCTATGCCACGGCTCAGAGCTATGGTGTGTACCCGCACCATCTTTATCCGTATTCAGCCGTGAATACTTCTGCGGGATATGCTCAACAGTATGGTACCCCGATCTCTCTTGCAGCCACTCCAGCATTGCAACCGGCAGGTAAATAGGCATGCTTTGTAATTATCAAGTTTATTAGCTTTATAAAATCAACTAATTCTATATAACTTTTTAAATATTATTCACATTGTTGTAGATAGATATAAAATACAAAGTTTGATCTTACACCATGAAGAAATAGCTAGGGATGTTAAAAAACTGTTTAAATCGAGCTAAACCGGCAGGTTTGGCTCGGTTTGGACTAATACAGTCTGGTTTACAGTTTGAAAATCAGGTTTTTAGGCTATATATATTCTTCGTTTATATTGTTTTAACAAGATTTAAGTTAAAATTAGTTATTTACACATAAAAATATAATAGTTATATATTATGTATACGTATTTTTAACTATAATACGTATGGGTTAATAATTTTATTAGTTTTGGTACAAAAATTCTGTCAAAATTGGCTGAACCAGACCGAAACATCCCAAGAAATAAGTGTGGACAATCTAGTGATTTGTTATATGGTGTGATTAAATATAAAAGAGGCAAAATAAGAAGTTTAGGAATGAAATGAGAGAATCACTTGGCTAATGAAGGGTTACTAACATTTTTGACAGTTTGCTTTGCTGTGCCGCAGGCGTAAATGTGGTTCTACAATCGGCCGCTGCTCATCACTAAAAGATTCACGAATCGCGTTGCTCAACGTTTCTGTTTAAACAACCCGACCTTTGGCCCAACCATGGTTATCTCAATTTCATTCTTTCAATCAAGGCATGGAGACAAACCCCCCATAGGGGTTACCATCCAAATTTGGAAGACATTTTCTGTATTCTCTTCAAAGGGAAGGTTCCCATACAAGAGAAGGACACCCCACAAAGCATGCATGTGCATCTCACCAACTTATGGCTATGGAAAAGTTTCATAAGTTGGAGAAATTTATATAAGTTTTGGCTTATGGAAAAGCCAAAAGTTTTTTAAATTTTTTAGAAAAAAAAACAAAAAAGAACAAAAAAAAATGAAGATGTCATAATGTCAAACCTTTTCAAACTGAATTAAGAGAAACTGTAAATGCTTCAAAATCCAAACTTTGACAAAAGATGTCTTTTTCTACATATAAATATAGTTTAATCAAGGGCATAGGAATGTGCCCTAAGTTTTTATTTTTAACTTGAACACTAGTCTATGATTTTTAAAAACTTGGCTAGTTTTTTTCTTTTTTTTTTCATGAAAAAATCTTTCTTTTTAAAAAAGCCATCAATGTGTTCTTATGGTAAGGACATATGATGTTTCTTTTCTTTTTATAAATTCTTGTAAATTTACTTTGGCTAAACAATGGGTGTTTTAGTCATGTGACAAAATAACATTAAGGTGTAGTTTAGTGCATTTAGGTTTAAGTTCGTATCAACCTTTTAGCTAGGTATCATGAGCTTCGTTATTGGAAATGAAGCTCAAATGCATGAGAAAGTAAACCGAGAGAGATATTTTCAATCTCTGGGTTTATGATCGGTGACACATCAACCATGGTTAGGATTCAGGTCAACTTTTCCCCACTCTCTTTCTTTCTTTTCTGTTTGTCTCGAGGTCATGATCTCAAAAAAAACTTAGCACTTTCTTATTATGTAATCACGGTCTACGTATGGTCTGAACTTGGGATTGTAACTAGGAATTAATGTTGTTTAATTACAAGACTCATTCTCAATCAATGGTGATTGAGATGAGCCTCTACTTACTCTTTTTATTTTCATTTAGAGACTGCGTTAATTATCGTTACATTTCTAATCCCTTGTTAATTAACACCATTTTCTAATTGTCATCTTGCATATTTACTATGCCTCTTGTATCACGTACCTATTAACATCGTAATTCTGACTCTTTTAGAATGAGAAATGCATAAAAAAACATAGTACATATATCAATATTTCATATAATTGAAACTCTTAAAATTATAAAGATTGTATTTGAAAATATTTTGATGATTTTATAAACATACAACTTAAGTCGTATTCAAGCCGCTTGAAACATTTAAAACGTTGGGTCTACAAGTCTTTTCATAATGATTGTTTAGATGCCATGATGCATAATGTCTTCCCTTTACGGAACCTTCATTTGCCTTTACTCTATGATGAGTACTGAAACCTAACTTCAAACACCAAAATCGTTAGTTGAATTTATGCTGGAATTATTTACTTTGTTAACTTAGGTTTGTTTTATGAAATTTTACAAGTTTAAAGTACGGAAAGAAAAAAATGGAATGTGTTAGCCTATTTAATTTGATCATCAATTAAACAAGAACAATAAGAAAGTACCTGTAGTAACATGACTAGCTAACATCAAGCAACCCATACAAAATGAAATAAAACCACCCTCTCTAATCATCCCTAGACAAAGCTCCAAAATTGACAACACCCAAACATCACCTAAATGAGGTAACAGACTAACATTGATAGAAGATAAATGTGTATTATATTTATTGGATCTTATTTTAAGTGATTTATATCCCTAAATATCTCATATTACATTTCAGTTATGTAACTATATATCCTTACTAGGATCATTATTGAAGTATTGATAGTTTACATGGTGTCAAAACAATGCTAGCCCTATACCCTAGCATTCGTTTTCTGCTCATTCACCATAACAAGGCCACAGTCTCGCCGCCTTTACCTCGTCTACTTTTCTTTATTCTAGTAATCATATTTTCCCTTCTGGTGCTATGGCAGTGCCACCATCGTCAGCAAGTAGCCAATCCCTCTCAACCTTATGTATTCGGTATCAAATATCCAACACAAGGTATGGGTTCTTGATGGCACGAACTTCTCATATTTGTCTTGGGTGCATGCCCGTGGATATAAAGTCATGACCCTTATCGAAGATATTGATCCTCCAGCCAAAATTGATTCATCTTATGACTCTTAGGCTGAGGTTGATGGTATAGTTCTTCAAAGGATCTATGTTACTAATTTGTCGGATGAAATGCTAGTACGTGTTCTTACTCTTGTCTACGAAGTATGGAATCACACCGACAAGATCTTAAATAAAATGGCTCTCAATCGGCTGCCTTGGAGCATGAATTCACAAATCTTATTCTCAAACCAATGTCGTGTCTTGATGCATATATATGTCAACACCACAAAGAACTTGTTGACTAACTCACATATGTCGACAGTCCTGTTAATAGAAAACGCCTGGTGCTCAAACTTGTTCGGGGTTTATCAGCTAAGTTTGAGACTTTGAGACAATCACATTGTTCTGGATACAAAGATTACCATCATGGGAAACTACACATAATATGCTCCAGCTTTAACAACACCGTCAAGCAACTCGAAAATTGCTCACATCACCACCTAAAGTCGTGACTGCAATCGTAAATTATTCACAACCCGGGAACCATACAACTACAATGGACCTTGACCACCTTTTCAACACCACTGCAACAACTAGCAGCAACATCGCGATGGTGATCCAAACCATGGATCATCCTCAAACAAGCGCTATCCTAATCGCTCCAAATAGTAGCCCAATCAACAATTTTTTTATTGAAGTAGTAGTTTTATTAAGAAAAAATGTGTTTTAGGTATCTGACAATGGATCATGCATTTTAGGCCGGATACCTAAAATCTGTTTGGTTCATTATCAAAAACCTAAAAGCCAATTTTTTCTTATTAAATCAGTGGCGGAGCCACATAGTGCTCATCGAGTCCGCCCAGACCCGGTCTATTTTTATTTTATATCTAACATATTGTATCGAATTAACAAGCGAATCTAGTATCATTTTATATATATATATATATATATATATATATATATATTTAAACATTTAAAAAATATTTTAACCTATTAATTATGAAAAGAATATTAATAATCAATATTTTTTATAAAATCTGAAAATTGTTAAAATAACTATAAATTACTAATAAACATTATAAATGAGCCAATAATAACTCATATACAAATTATAAAAAAAATACCCAAAACTATCCGTAAATAGACCAATAATAACCAATTAACATTCTTTAACATAATACTTGAATATAAATTATATAAAAGTTGTGATTGAAAAAAGAGTTTTTTTAAGTCGTGATTGAAGATATTATGAGTCGTTTTCAAAACATGAAAGCGCGTAGAAAACAATTATAATATATAATATCTTTTTATTTAATACGGTTTTGTATTTTCTTGAACGTTGACGACTTGCTTTTGTTATAATAGTGATATTTCATCTTATCTATTTGACCAACATTACCCACCCGACCCATCCGAGTCTGAAAACTTTGATGGCGGGAAAAATCGAGCACCGAAAAATCCCGAACGCATAGTAAAACTTTTTGGCTCCGTCACAGAGTATAATGATATGTTATGTTGGTGAATTTATTTGAAACATACAACAGATTCTGATGTGCTTATAAATAATAAAAGAGAAAACAAAAGACGTTTTATTTTTATTTTTTTTTGCAATAGTTACGAACAAAAGCTTTGGAGAAACTCGTGACCCCATTTTGTTTTATTTTTTCCAATAAACTCATCACGGAAATCTTTGTTGAGAATGAACTTATATATCAAAACATATAAAAAAATAAAAACTTCAAACCTCGCTCTCGCCCCCGCCTCAGGTGCTAGTTATGCACTTTCATAAAGAATTAAGCAAACCTCCTACAAATATAAAGGGCTCCTTAAACCAACTAGAAGTACAAAAAATTCCTATACATGGGAACTTGTATCGTGCCTTCTAACACACAATTTTTCTGATGAAAATGATATGTTTGTAATTTATTAGTTTTTAAAATTTATCGTAGTTGTTAAAAATATGAAATCATATGAAAACTAAAAATAAAATAAGGATGAAAAAAATTATATTCTAACAAATTAACGGGACATGAGTGAGACTTTGACACTAATATTTTACACACCATATTTTAATGATTTTATGATCATCGAATGAGATATATAAGTTAACTGAAAATGTATGCACCTAACATTATATATTTTACCTTTTCTTTTATCTTTGGAGACCACTATAGGAAAATATCATTTACACATTAGCGGAAAATGCTTAGTAAGTACATATGATCTTATAACACCGATATAGAGCAAAAGATAATGAAGGTGGAATAATTATATATTTGTGAGGACATGATAAACCATCTAAAAAGGTGGTCCAAACATGTTACTAATGTATAAACTAGTTTTTTCCTGTAGGTCACGTTCAACCATGGTCCAGTCGTGTGCCCGTGTCCAATTTTGTAGATTTTTTTGTGAAAATAAAAACACTTTGATTTTGCGTGTTTTATTTAGTTTCCAAGTTGGATTCACTTTGTAGAAACATTTTTAGAGGTTGCAAATATATCTTTGAGTTTTAGTCATAGTTAATGGGTGATAAAGACCTTTAATATCATGATAATGGGTTATGTCACTTTTCTTTTCCTTTCTTGCATTAGGTAAATTCAGGAAATATAACTCGTGTAAATTAATTGCACTTTATGTTTCAAGTGCGATGTCGGTGTTATCAATTTGCTAAATTACCTGTGGCCCTTTAATACCATCATTATCACTTTCCTTTCAAATTTTGATATGTTTATAAGTATGTATATGTAACTTTTTTCAGACACAGTGATCAGTTTTATCTTTATTTATAACCGAACCGACCCATACCCTAAACACAATGCTCAATAGGGGTACGTATGGATCAAATTTTGCCCTAAATTGTATCTTTAATTCTCTTTTAACCAGAGAATGATAACCATCGGTTATGGTTAATTGGTTTTAATTACAAGCTTGTTTGGTTAACCATGAACTATAATTGGTCATAAGATGTTTGAGCCCAACTAAAAACCCAAAACAATGTAGCCAGGCCTGAAAGTTTGGGCTTGAAAACTTTAACCACTTAATATATAATTATTAGACATTTGGGCTGGAATAATTTGAGCTTATCATTTGAATGTCTGATATTTGTAATCTTTGTTTACTAAATCTTAGGTCATAGATCGGTTAAAGGTGGTAGGTATGGTTGGCTAACCGTGGTTTACTAAAACGTGGGTTGATTTGGTTTTTTCGATTACGAAGATAACTAGCTTTAGAGCCCGTGTAGCACACGGGATGATCAAAATAAGTAAGTTACAAATAAAACAATACATAATGTATATGGAAAAATGTGTATCATCTATGCCTGTAATAAAAATGCACCTACAAAAACATACATAATAACACTCCATCTATTGAAAATTTATTCTCAGTGACATATATGTATAATTGAATGAAATTTAGTTACGAACCAATTTTGAAGAATGCATCTCATATAATAATATTTTTGAGCTACACTATGAAAAAGATTTTGATAAGTTTAAGGGGTTTCTCGACTTTGCCAATTGACAAAAAAAATATAACAGGTTAACCCGTTCAATTTTGTAAATATTTTGCTTCACTTGAGCATAATTTTGTACGACATGTTTCACATACAACATCCTGATCACTATTTAAGAAAAAGTCAATGATTACACAAATGTTTCTAATTTGATAAAAGTTAGAGACATTGATAGGTCTAGAGGTGGCATGTCGGAAGTGTTTGTCATTTTTTCTTAAAATTTTGGTAGTCATTAGAAAAATACTCAACGTGCAAAAGCCCGAATCTTTTGACTATTTCCAAAAATATCATTAAAAAGAAATTCGAAACCCAATCGCAATTAAAATTCTAACATTCATTTGTTTTATTTTCATGTCAAAACTTTGAACTCGTAACAAGTTTGACGATAAATCTATTTGCACTCTCAAATTTTTAAAAATATTCAGATTACCCCTATTTTCCCTGTAACAAATTTGAGTCAAATGTAGTTAATCTGTACCAAACAATTTTTTTACCAACTTTTAACCCGCAACATCAAATTTAAGTTTCACAAAAAACCCTAAGCAATCCTTAATAAACAAACCTAAGAAACTAAATATGATAAACTTTATTATATTTGAAAGTGATTGATATATAATATCCTTACAATTTAACACATATTTTATTATATTTGAAAGTGATTGGTATATATACTATCTTTACAATTTAACACATGTATGCATAGTTTACTAAATTAACATATACTATCTTTACAATTTAACACATATATGCATAGTTTACTAAATTAACCGAAAAAAATAAATAGATAGATTTAAATTATATATTTATAATTTATAAATTTATATGACAATGTACAAAAAAACCAATAGATAAATGGACTTATGTTTAAAAAATGGATTAACTTTTAAACATATATTTATAATTAAATGATAATTAAAAAATTACTTCATAAAGTAAAAGCATATTAGAATTTTTTTTATTTTAATTCTTCTACAATAAACATAGTATAATATGTTAATAATAACATTTAAAAATATATATTTTTTCAATATTTAACAAACACAGTTTGTTGTTGATTTTTGGATTTCACCAATTATACTGTGAAATATATTCTATCAATGTATAGAAGTATAACATGTAAATGATTTTTTTTTTATAAAAGTGTATAGATATAATATAATAGAGTTTAAAGAAAAATGAATAATTTTATCATGTTATAGAAATAATATAAATGAAGTGTAAAAGGAAATCGAATAATTATTGATATACGACATATATTAGTTTTGGAGGGAAAAAAATTGTGAGGATAAACCAGAAGCTGACATGTGTCACAATTATTTTACTTTATTAGAATAGGTAGATAATAACCCTAACTGATTTTGTAATTTCGGTTTTTTGAAAAAAGTCGAAACTCACTCTTTGATTTTTTGTTAGGTTTTGTTAATTAGGTTGATTTGGTTATGAATTAGTTAATTAATTAGGTTTTATCACTTTTCTATATCCCAAGATTCTTGACCTATTATCAAAGTTGATATATTTAGCAACTTTATCGAAACAAAATATTACTTTTAGTTTTTTAGGATAGCTAACATAAACACATACCCTAAACCTACTTCTAACTCTACACCTTATCCATCATGGAATTAAAACTATCAACTTAAGGCGTAACAATGTTTCACGCACAATAATTAGGGCTGTAAACGAGCCGAGTCGAGCCGAGCCAGAGTGTGTTCGAGCTCGAGCTCGAACTTAATCGAGCTGGCTCAAGCTCTGCTCGTTTTCTTTATCGAGCTGAAAAATCGAGCTCGAGCTCGGCTCGTTTAAAGCTCGAGCAAGCTCGAGCTCGTCGAGCCAGTCTCCTTTAATTTTTTTTAAATTTTAATTTTTTTTATTTTTTATTTTTTTATTATTTATTTTACAAATTTTGATATATAAAAGAAAAAAAATATAATTTTAACATACATATTATATAAAATTTATAAATTAGAGAATTTATAACTTTATATGTTTTATTTTCGTTATTCTTTTATAAGGTTTTAGATATCGAGTGACATAATATATGTATAAGTATGATACTATTATATATAGATATTAAAATTTAGGGTTTAATCTAAACGAGCCGAGCCAACGAGTCGAGCCAAAACCGAGCCACGAGCCGAGCTGACTCTGGCTCAAGCTCGGCTCGTTTAGAAATCGAGCCGAGTCGAGCCGAGCTCATTTAGAATCGAGCTTTTTCAAGCCGAGCGAGTTTCGAGCGAGCCACGGGCTTTTTGAACAGCCCTAATTAACTTATTAGAAAGATAATTGAGCTTTTATATTTTTACTCAAATCCTCATTTATCTATTCAAGGAATGAACACTTAACGTAATAATACTTAGATTGTCCGCAACGTCAAGACCCATCATTCCAACGTGCATGTTTATTCATTATGCCACATTAGCTTACCTAAACACATTTTACCCTCAACGCTAATATACTCATCCTTCCCACTTCTAAACGATTTTTATACCTAATTTATTATTTGTGAGAGAAATAAATAAATATATAAAACCTGCACGTAGCCTGTTTGTTATTAAGAGCTGGCGCACTTGAGAGAGCAATCCTACGCTACATGTGGGAAGGGTTGTGTCAGGTGGAACTTCATATCATCCGCCGATGGCAAGACTCCCCCAAGTTAGAGGTAGTCCTAGATGATTAAATGATCTCACATGTACTTCCGTTCACTTGAGATGCATTTGTTCTTCTTTCCGTTACTCATCTCTTTGAAAATGTGGCTCTAACCAGATAATTTGTTCTAGATATTATGGGTATTAGATATTATGAATATTGATCACTTCCTTCTGTCGGTCATCGACTATATAACCAGATGCGTGACTTATGAAGGAGCGGGGTGTCCCCAGTCACCCCATTTTTCATTTCGTAGGGTAAATTTTCACGATTTCATCCGAATTTTTTTATAGGTATTGAGCCCAATTACCTTTATGACTTAACCCAAGCTTCGCCACTATATATAACCTGTCCGATTGAGCCTATCAACCAAGTTAAAAGGGCGTAAGAGTGGTTGGACAAAATTGCTACTAATTTTTTATTCGCTGGTTAATTATTGCTTGATAACGCTTTATTTATCTCAGACTTCGTATTTATCAAGTTATTAAAATATAGTAAAAATGTAGAGTAGTTTCATTATCTTTGTAAGTAGTTTTACTAGGGCTGTAAACGAACCGATCGAACACGAACAAGGCCTTGTTCATGTTCGTTCGTTAAGAAAATATTGTGTTCACGAATGGTTCACGAACACTTACCGAACGAGATTTTATGTTCGTGTTCGTTCATTAAGAAAATTAATGTGTTAACGAACACAAATGAACACAAATAAAATCGGTAGAGGCTGAGAATAAGACCGATGTATTCATCAATGTGAATATTGAAAGCCAGTAAATGAATCGAATGAACACGAAAAAGGGCATATTCGTGTTCGTTCATTTAACTTTATAATTAATCGAACAAATATTTATGTTCATGTGCGTTTATTTAAAAATGGACATTTGTGTTCGTTTATGTCCGTTTGTTTAAAATCTAAACAAACATAACTAATCAAAGAAAAACAAACATAAATAAACATATATGAACCAATGTGAATGAACACAAACAAATATAAACAAACTTAAATCTGAAAACACATAAATGAACACAAATTAACAAATATAAAACCTTTAAACAGATGACATATCCAGATAATATTTAATTATTTTCTATTAATACATAAACGAACATAAACGAACGTTCATGAACATAAATGAATGAACGGAACATTTGTTCATTTAATTAAACGAACACAAATTTTGTGTTCATGTTCGTTCGTTTATTAAATAAACGAACATAAACGAACTTCCCGCCGAACGATTCATGAACAGTTCACCAAACGTTCGGTTCATTTACAGGCCTAAGTTTTACACTTTTATGAAGGCTTTTACTAACTTTTTCATTAAAAAACGCATAATAATTTAGCTAATAACACGTTTACCCCCTTCTTCCGCAACTAGATTGGCCCAAAGGGACACCACACCGATTAGAAAATGATGAAATGGTTTAGCGAAACGAGGGTGAGGTGACAGGGAGTGACGCGATCCACCTCTCTGCCACACTTGGTAAGTAAAAGTTTAAATTTGGAAGACATAATATAATATGTAAAATTGGTACCACGAGTCGATCAACTTTCTTCCACGTATAAATATACAACTCCCCGACTCAAATTTGCACATCTTCACGGTCTCAGCTTCACTGTAACTAACCCTAACTCTATTAATTAATTTCGTATACGTTCTGATTTTGTTTTTGATTTTGTTTTTGTTACGTGAAAAGGTTTGAAGATGGACGAATACTTGCAGTATATGAAAACCTTACGGTCGCATATGAACGGTACTCTCTCGCTAGTATTATTATTACTATTATTATCTTCAATTTCACAACTGTTTGTTAAATTGTGAGCGATTGTGTAATTGAAGATGTGGAGGATCAAGCGGCGAAGGTTACGGTTGAAGAGCAAATGCAGATCACTACGATTGAGACTCTGACGAAGGAGATTGATTCAGGTATTTGACTTACGAGAGCTCGAGCTCGGCTCGTGAGTCGTTTCTTCAAGTTCTGGTTCGGCTCATTTATTATTTATTAGTTAAATTATTTACGTTTTTAATTAATTTTATATATATTAAGAAAAAACTTAAACGAGCCTAGGCTCAGATCGAGCTCATGCAGTTAAACGAGCTAAAAATCGGCTGTGCATTGTGAAATGAATACATAGAAGTCCAATAGAGGTAAAACTTAAACATACACAAGGCTCAAGCTCGGGCTCGATAACTAAACGAGCTTTATTTGAGGCTCGGCTCGAGCTCGAAAAAGCTCTGCACGTTTCAAGCGTTTTATCGATCCGATCTCAAGTAGCTAGCCAGCGGCTTGGCTTGGTTGCACACCTACTTTTATCTCGTTTAATTAGTTAGAATATTGAAATCTGATCACTGTTTAACTGTAACTTGTTGTAAAGAATCATATTATTCTTCTATGATGAGGAATACAGAAAGAGCCTTAAAAGTATTGGCCATACATACACATACTCTCCATAAACTGGTAGTTTGGTGTTAGTTAGTTAGGCAGGGTTGTTTTGGATTTTAAAGTTGTATGAGCAGGCGGTCTTTAATTGATGTGTTAATAATTCGGAATTTTAGTTAGTTAAAACACTAGAAATAGACATACATTAATCATTGAGAACAACAAAAGAAGGGGAGTTTATGCAGTTTACCGGTCCTTTGATGTGGCAAACTCTGCATCACATGATCTTTTAAAGGGGTAGAAGCACAACACTATTTAAAGTTTATAATTGTCAAATCTTCATGTTATAGAAAGTAGGTTATTTAAGTGATCTTCCTAATAGCTCTTGTTTCGTCATTGTTGGGTTATGATCTGTCTTTTATATTGAAGCCAAAAATGTATGCATGTTCATCTTTATTTTGTACATTTATGCCTGTTTTTATGTCTGATGGTTGTATGAAAATGCAGCTAAATCTGAGATAAAGCGACTCACTGAGGATTTTGATCTAATGAAGAATGCAAAGGGAGACATATGTTCAAAGATATTAGAAAGACAAAGGAAAATTGCTTTGATGGAAAATGATTCTTCTACACTTTCACAGGTATAGTTAATTTGACTCATTGTTTTTTTGGAAAATGGATCTTTAAACTACCAAATATAATTGATATGCCATCTGTTTGCATAACCAAATAATATACACTCCAGTCCAATCTCTTTAAACTGCGATTCTAAAAGCATCCCAAACAAGACAGATGCCCTGTGCATTGCTATGAGAATATCAAAGTGTATAATAATGTGAAAGTAAAACTATTAGGACTTAAACTGCCTTTAGTTTTTTGCATTTCAAGCTCACATGATTCTTCTTTATTGATATAAGAATTATGTTCAAGTTATGTGATGCCTACTTTGATATGATTAAAAGTTTCTGCAGCATTTCAATTTAGCTGATTAACAAGGTCTTACTTACTGTATATCTTGTCTTTTGATTATACAAAAAAAATTCAGACATTGGAGCTCATTCAACAGGAAAGAGTAAACATGTCAACCAAACTTGTTGAGAAGCGGTAATTAATAATATATATATATATATATAAATAATATATATATATATATATATATATATATCAGACATTATATAACGCTGAGTGTGCTTTGCTTAATGAAACAGTACATCCTATGGAAAGACTGAAGAGGTGCTTTGTACCAAATTAAAAGAACAACAGGTTCTGTGTCTGTCATTCTTTTTTGTTGTTTTTGCTGGTTATATACAACAGTCAAGTAACAACCTTTCATGATATTTACAGGACTGGTTGAATAATAACATGTCTAACTCAAAGTCTGGACAACATAGTTTGGTAATTTCTTATCTCAACCTGTTCTATCTTCTTTTTTGCATGCTCATTTTTCCAGGATTATATTAATTTTATGTCATAGTATGTCAGGTATCCTCATATAATTTCGTAGGTTAATGTGAGGTATTGTTTGGTACAGGTACGTGTGACTTGTGAATCTGAGGATGATGCATACAAGAATATGGTGACAAAGATTGATGCTGCTAAAGCTAAGCTTGATAATCTGACACAAATGAGATCTGAATTTGCTTCAGCGCGCCACAAGGTTTGTACAGAAATCTAACCGTTTCATGTATAGTTGGATGCGCGGTGAGGTGGAGGTGGGGTAGCCAAAACCTGTTTAACCCGAAGTCCTGAACCGCATTGATACTTTGTTAAAACTGTCCGTGTTGATCCAAACTCATTCTTCTTAGAACCCGGTTAGACCCTGACCCGAACTAATTTTGCTTAGACCCATTCTGATCTGATCCTGTCCGGCCCACCCAGTTTTCCAGGCTTACTTTCATGTCAAAGATGGCAATTTTGACCAATTTACTTATGAACTGGCCGATTTGCGCTTTATGTTATCTTAAACGGGTCAAATCTAAAACGTTGTCCCGAAGGGTGATGAGTCACTCAAATGGGTTGAAAGCTGTTCAAAGTCTTTAGGTTATTATTGTAATAACATTGTTTTTCATAATTTAATTCCTACCTGTTCAACCCATTATTACAGTATTGGTTTTATGAACTCAATCAGTCAATTGTATATGTAGCAATTGTGCATCTTGTTCATATGCCAAAGTTCTATTTATTACTTTTTAACTGATGTAAATGTTTTGTTTACAAATTTTAATTTACAGGTCAAACAATCATTGGTGGACCTCAAGTGTAGAATGGACAGTTATGAGGTTAGTTATCATTTGTTCACAGCCTATACTTTATTTCTTTCATATCTGCTGAGCTGGCATCTAATACAAGCTGACTTGTCAATTTGTTTGCTGATTTGGTGGTTGCAGCCGAAACTAAGGGACATGACGAGTGAGGCTCTGGAAGAGGAGGTCCAGGCTCTTATGTCTGACAAATCTGGAGAAACCGAGTACCAGGAATCTATGCAAAATCAAATCAACACTATTAAGGTAACACATGTTTTTTGAATATTTGTCGGTTTTGCATATTACAGCTTTAAACAAACAGCATTTCATTTGTCTTATAAAAGGTAACATCTTGTCTTGATGAATACTGATAACTGATTAACTTGTTTGATAGGATATTTCTCACATGGTTAAATGTGGGTGCGGAAACGAGTACAAAGTTGAAGTGGATCTCTGTGTGTAGTAGACACATACTTACAAAGTTACTTGATACGGTGTCGTTCTTTCTTTTCCCACTATTGTAGTATTGAGTGACTTGATAAGCCGGTGATCGGTTACCAATTTGACAACGAGTTTATTTTTCATCATATGGATGCTGGCTAAGATTTAAGACACTCATCAACGTGGCATTAAGGGGATGGTGTTATATGGTGTTCGGTTATCAATTTGATATGTTTGCTTTTTTAGAGGTATGCATGGTCTTGTTTGAGTGTTTGACAAGTTTTAAGGAGTTCTAAGCCGAACCGTTAACTACATTTAAGAAATAACATTTTATTTTATTTTTAAAATTTTTAATATAAAACAGGTGGTGGTTGTACTCTTAAATACATTATTATTCAAATCAATAAAAATAAAAGGTTATTATAAGTTTGTTAAGTTCCATTTCCTGTCACTTTTGTTCTATACATGGGCCACTGGCCATGGCAAATGACAAGCATGTTTTACATGCCAAACACACTGAAATGATAAAATATTTTTACAATTTTATATTCCGTGAATTAAATAAAAGAAAAATGATATAAAACCAAAAGGCTAAATATACACATAATAGTAAATGTAATTATATATATAGTATAATTAAAAGGTTTGGTGCCACAAAAGAATTTTTTTAATATTTTATTAGTTGTGTTTGTATTTGTTTAACTCATTTTGATGATAAACCAATTGTGATGTCTTGGTGGGTTGGTTAATGTTAAGTTTGTTAATTGCTAAACTATCAATAGCACAATGCAAGTTCAAGACTCACTCATGTAAACAACCCCTCCATTGTTTGAATAGATAATTTTTTGGTTTCTTTCTTTCTTTTTTAATTTTTTATTATAATATATACTAAATGTGAAGCATCGTTTATCTCGAATATTGCTACTGTTTCTGTAGATAATGTTTAGTATCTTTTTTCTTTTAACTGAGGTGTTAGTTACTTAGTTGGCACATGAGGTTACGTTGAACTACACACATCAATCTTCGTCCCCCTTACTTTTCCTCTTGCCTTTTGTGTTTATAGAGAGAGATAAAGAGAACCGCATACCAGTTGCACAAAAAACGTAATCTGGTAGCATCCTCAGAGTCTTCAATCTTCATGGGCGGCTCTTGTTTCCTAAATTCCAATTCATTGAAGACAACCACCATCAAATCCCATCGTAAATTAACATTTAATTTAGTAGATACCAAATTATGAAATAACTGGTGTAATGTGATTGCACCATTATATCATAATTTAAGGATTCTTTTTCATGTTATTTCTTCAAGCTTGCGGTTCTATTTTGTTGATAATGATAAAATTATGGATCAAATTATTAAGTACACTTTTGTTAAATGCCAAAGTAAACGTTTGGGGTCTGTTATATCAATCGTACCACATAAACTAATCAAAATTATTTAATGTTTTATATCATTTAAGGAAGGTATGACGCTATATAAAGTAACCAAATTCGGTTTGTTATGTAGCCTCTCTGATAAAAAGATGAGTAATGCATAAGCCCAAGTTAAGGGGTTGTTTGGGATTCCTTATTTTCATCAACTCATGACTTATAAAGTTTTTAAAAAGTTAATAAGGTGTATAAGATGTTTGGCAAACCATAAAGCTAACTTATGGAGAAAGCGAAATAACTATGTTTGAAAAGTTAAAAATATGTAACTTATTAACTTAATGAGTTTGATTTACCTATTACACCCTTTTAAAAGAATGCCTCCCTATTAGTCATTTTAGTTTTCCGCAGCACATAAACTAATTTAAACACTTTTTATAAAAATGTCATAAGTTATTTACGTAACCCTAAAAACAAACTATCCAAACCAAAGCGGTGGAGTAATTATTTCTCTCTCATTTTTATACCCTGCGTTCTTCCTTTCCTTTAATACTACTACTACCAACACAGTCGCAGTAAACGAAAGCAAAGAAATGTTCAAGAAATCAGTGGAAGCAAAATCGCAGCAGCGGTTATCAGGTGCTGACCGTAAGAAACTGAAGCGAACGATCAAAGAACGCTTCCACAATGCTTCCGATTCCGACCTAGACATCTTAATCCCCTCTAAGGTATGTATCGATGTGTAATTCCTTTTTTAATTCAATTTAATACTCGGTATGATCATATTACTGATTCTAGGGCTCAATATCATTGTTAAGTTAGGACATTTGATTAATTGATTCAATTTGGAACATAATTATGGTTGAGTTAGGGTTGTAGATGCTTTCTGTTGACAATTTTTATTAATGTTTTGTATAATATTAGGGCATAGAAGCAAGTTACATCCATTATTATGCAATAATGTTATGGTTTCATTTTATTGTAGGTAGAGGTAACCGTCTCGAAGCAGCCAAATCGTGTCCTTATTTACAGTCTTGAAGGTGGATTGCCAATCTTCTTTGATGTTGATAGTAGAGGCACTACTATATTTCCAACAGGTATATAACTAAATGACTAATTAAATACACCTTTAGCGTTTATATTGTTGTGAAATGTCAACAGCTTTTAAAACGATTGTAACTTTGTGATTTGTGTTACTTTCTATATCCGGTTTGGTTTTTTGGAATTTATTGATGTTTTCATTCAGCTGCAATAGATTTTGTGTTTATATTTGCATTTGGTTTTAAAAGCTGAGGCGCAACGAGAGCTGGAAAACGCCTTACGGGCCTGAGGTGGTGTATCATGTACAACCAAAGGGATGGAGAAATTATAAAATGTTTACTTGATAAAAAAATTTAATATGTTAAACAGATGACAGAGACAGTATTTGGTTGTACGTAGAGCAACACCTCATGTGCATAAAGCTCTCGCCTTGGCTTTTGGGACCTAAATGCGTTGAGATGGTTCTTGCCTTTTTAAACCAAGTATTAATGGGCTTTTTTAACTGTTGTTGATATTTAATGCAGTTTACGCACTATGGAAAGTTCCTCATCTTCTACCTGCTTTTGTTCTAAAAGGGGGTGAGGTGTCACGTTATGTGATTGGTGGGGCGGATTTGATGTTTCCCGGCATCAATATTGATGCAGAGGGTCTCCCTGAGTTTTCGGCTGGTGAACCATGGGCTGTTATGGTTCCTGGTAATCCTGCTCCAATTGCTGTAAGCATCTATACTATTGTTGTTCCAGTTTTTATTTATAAATCAATGATAGATGTCAAGCATGTGTAAAATTATTTATTTATTATTTTTATATTGATAGGTTGGGTCTACCTGCATGAGTAGCTTTGAGGCTATGAAAGCTGGTCTTCGTGGAAAGGCTCTAAAGATCAGTCATCACTACAGGGATGCACTTTGGTAAATACATGGAGTAAAATAGAAGGGTCTGGTGGGTTGGGTAATTGTCAAAATGGGTAATTTTTAACACGGGTCAGGTTGGGTGGCTGATAACATATGTGTTTTGAAAGTGATTATGTAGAACAAGACATTCTTGTGAATAAAGGTGTATAGTTAGATATTCTTGTGAATAGAGGGGTTCTTTTTAGGAGAGTGAGTAAAAGTCGATCAATGTAGGTTAAAATATAGGTTAGGAGCTTTTTTTTTGTCTTTTGATGATCAAGTTTGTTGCATTTAGTGAGACACTTATCATCCAAAGCTGATTATTTTAGGAAGATACAGATTTTTTTTATTCCGGCATTAAAAGTTTAAATAATCAGTTTCAAATGCAATTATAGTATTCTACAAACCCCTTAACGTGATCACAAAAACTACACTCTTAAAGTACACAATATAATCTTCTTTAGCAATTCTTTACCGACTTCATTTAAGATGCGTTGAATATTATTAAACTTAACTTAATTTTTGATAAATGGGTTGTATTTACCACCTACACGTAACTCATTGATATGCCATCATGTAGTGGTTTTATGTGACAATATTTTCTTTTTATGGGCATTGTTTTAGGGAATCAGCGGAATGTCGATATGTTCCCAATGCTGGCTTTCTAGAAGACGTTGTGTTTGAAGATCCCTCTTTGTTGACTACTTCTCAGCAATCTGATACTGATGCCACAAGTGATCATGGAAATGATGCAGATAACAGAGAATCAGAGGGGGTTATGAATGGCTCAGAAGCTAGTCATCCTCATTCATCTTCAAATATGCAGTCAAACCCAGATATTGACCAACAAGTAACAACTGATTTTGGTGACCTAAAGGTGACAGAAAGTGATAAGGGAATTACCGAGGAGCAAAGTATGCTTTCAGTTGAGGATGTAGATGCACTTTTGGACCAATGCCTTCTGCAAGCATTTTATACCACCGTTAAGGATAAAGATCTTCCTATTGCTGGAAGCACATTATGGTAAGAAGGAAATTATGATTCTTGTACTATCTGCCTATTCTCATATGTGTATATTGAAGCACAATGGGTTTCAATTAATAAGGGCGTGTGATTGGGGAACTTAGAGGTGACAAAAAGGGATCGCCCATGCCACAGTAGGCCATTTATTGTGCTTATATATTTATTATTTTCATTGGCTTTTATTTTGTGTTGCAGGTCGAATCACGTGTTACCTTGTAGGCCACCAGGTACCGTGTTGGATATTAAGAAGTCATCGCACAAAAAACTATCTAAGTGGCTACAATCCAAATCTTCAGAAGGATTGGTAAGCTTGCTACCTTTTGCGTCTTACGACTTTTGCATTCTCACTGTCATTTTTCTGCACACATACTTATACAAGTATATATAAGTCATATACATACACATGATTACATATACGTATACATATGCATATTCTTGATTTTAAAAGGCGCGCAAGGGGCCAGAGGAAATCACATTTTTGGTCAAATTTCGTTAACATTAGGATTTGTAGGAGGCTTATATGTAAACGCAACCAAAGGAGTGAAGAAATTATCAAATTACTTGATTTAAAGATTGGTATGTAAAAAGAGATGAGATAAACGTGTGACTTCTGGTTGTAAATAAAATTTATTTGGTTGCACATTGAGCAGCGCCTCGCGTACGTGATGCACACTTTTGGGACTTAAATGTCTTGGAGGATCCTCGCTTTTTTAATTCAAGCGCATATTAACATATACATACACATACGCATGCATACACATAAACACATGCGCATGCACACATATACTTCACAATTATAAGTTTATGCTTACATTTTTTTCCATTGTCTCACAATGAGTTCATATCACTTGTAGATTTCATCAAAAGAAGATAAGCACAAAAAAGAAGTTATGGTTTTGGCAATCAACCGCAAGCATCCGGGTTACACATCCTTCAAACCCGAAAAGCAACAAGTTGAGAAAAAAGAACAAACAGCTGAACCCGTTAATGAAACAAAAAGTAACAGCATGATGGAGGTTATAGAGATTTACAAACCGAGTGTGCATGTAAATCCAATTTTCACATCAGTGGGAGCTGATACAAGCCAACTTTATACTCAATCCGAAGCAAGTGAAGTTGTATTTGCTTATATCGAAAAAGAAAACCTTGTCAAACCAACAAATAAATCAATCGTTGTTCTAGACGCGATTTTATGCGATGCATTGTTTAAGGGAGCTATTAAAAAGGGTTCCACATACCCCTCAGAGATACATAAAAAGGATTTAGCACCGACGTTTATAAACAGAATGCAAGCACACCATCAAGTGACTAGAGGAAACGAAACTGTTGTGAGGAAAGGTGGTTTGAAACCCATGCAGATTATGACCGAAAGAAGGCAAGGAAACAAGAAAGTTACAAAGCTCTCAGGAATGGAATCGTTTTTGATCAATGCTGAATCATTGGCATCGGAATTGCAAAAGAAGTTTGCTTGTAGTATCTCTGTAACAGAATTGCCAGGTATTTACTAGGGACAAACTGGCAACTCGTTTAGCGTGTTCAGCCCGTTTAGTTAAATGGGTCATTTTTAGCTTTTTTATTTAAACTGTTAAAACAGGTCCTGTTCAGCCTGTTTTGTTTTTAATGGGCCGTTGATCAATTCGTTTGGTTAAATGGGCTGTGTTCAAGCTGACGTGTTTAATCAATTCATTTTTAAAACGGGCCATGTTCACTTCGTTTACTTAAACGGGTTGTGTTCAAGTTGAATTGTTTTATCTGTTTATTTAAATGGCTGACCCGTCAACTTGTTTATCACAACCCTCCAAATCATTTACAACCCCACTCACCAACCTGTCAAATGTCAAACCTATTTAACTTGTCTAAATAAAAGGGTTAAACCGGTCGTGTTCGGGTTACAAAAACGCTTTACTAGTTTGTCTAGAAACTATCATAACCTCTGTAAATTGGTTTTGGTGTGCCCATTTGACTAGCTTATCAAAAGGTTACACTCATAATCCCGTCAACCCATTTGACTCAGGTTACAATTTTTAAGTTTGTTTGGGTTAGGGTGGATGTCTTTGGCATGAATAGATATACATGGGGTCGTGTTCGGGTTCAGTGATAACCTTTTGAAATTGGTTTTGGTGTTGTCAACAGGGAAAAAGGGACATGAGGTTCTGGTTCAAGGCGGGATTATTGATGTTCTGGCTAGATATCTGGTCGAACAGTATGCAATACCGAAGAAATATATCGAGGTTCTTGACAAAACAGCTAGGAAATGAAGATATTGTTTTTGGTCTTTTCTTGTTTGTTTGAAGTGGAGGTATATAGATGTCATTTTGCATACTCACTTCTATGTTTTTCGTTGTCTAGTATTCTTGTTAAATGCATGAGTTTTCTGGTTGGACGGTATACAAGTTATTGAGTTTATAAGAACGTTTATTTAACATATACGTGCACTTTTTTTATTCTTTTATTTTGCATCTTGCACAATGTTTTGACTGTAACCTTTGAATTCGATGTGTTGTAGCATTAACTTTTATCATTGCTGCTTGTTTCATTCATTTGTTAATTTGAAATAAGGTTGTTGGAAGTAAGAAGTTAAAAAGAATTTAATTGTCGAAATAAATAGTACTAAAATATCAAACTTAGTCGGACTATGAAATTACTCGAATGATGGGGGGCACATTGTCAGACTACGGGTGCGTTGTGAGGTAGGGGGGCGTCAATCACTGCCTGTGTTGTGAGGTAGGGGGTAGGGGGGCGTCAATCACTGCCTGTGTTGTGATGTAGGGGGGTGCCAATCACTGCCTGTGGTGTGATGTAGGGGGATGCCAATCGCTGCCACCTCACTCGCGCTTTGCATACAAATGTAAGGTGAGGGGCCCAAATGGTTGGGTAACAAGGCCATGGGAAAATAAGTCGGGTCACATTCAATTTTAACCAATCAAACTACCCCGCATTCATTTTTATTTAAAAAAAAGATTGAATATTAATTAACAATTTAACTAAACCAATACATATTTGATAATTTAGTTAATGAATGTCCCTACGTCTACATGACATCACTTTTGATTAACTAACCATCAATCACAACACATTTATCATTTTAAATGTCATGTTGGTTAGGGATCTCACACAATAATTTCCCGAGTTAGATTATTGATTATTTCAAGAGAATCAAGTAAATTTTGGTTATGATATTTAAAAGGTCCATGATTTTATGGCCCTTTTTTGGGGCAAAATTGGACACGATTCTATTCAAGACGAACCAACACAAGAAGAGAACGACCAAACAACTCAATTCAATTACTTCATAACAAATCAGTGGTCCAAATATTGCTAAAAACATAATAACAAGATCAAAATTAAATAACAAAAGTTTGCAAACTAAATGAATATAAGATTATTGATAACTTTCAAAAACTTTCATTCTTATCTTCAGTGATTAATCCATAAAACTGCTTATCTATATATGCCACCACATTTTTACAAAAAAATAACCGGCCCCTATAAAAAAACACACACTCAACCAACAATTTAAGATATATAAAATTCTCAAAATAATCTATTTTTACATAAAGAAACCCAAAATAGCCCCTTTTCTTGAAAACTTTCCAAAGTGAACCTTAAAATCCGTTGCCGAATACCGGTTTGGTTTCAAATTATACGGAGAAGACGAAGTTGAGTTGAAAATGGTCGGAGAAGACGAATTTGAGTTGAAATTTGCCAGAGGAGACGGATTTGGTTCAAAAATACACTTATTTAAATTTTCCATACAAATTTGAAATTGTATAAAGAAGATGGATTTGGTCAAGCCAGGAACCTAGTCCCTTCTTGTGACAACAGAAGAGAAGGAATTTCCTTCTTGTCCAATACCAACTATGATTTCCACGGAATGCTAGTCGAAGATCCACTATTTACTTATTTCTAAGAAGATAGGAAAGAAAGTCAAGTAGAGTCCACTTTGTCTACGAACAAGGAAGTTATAAGTAATGCAACTATGAATCTCATGGAGAGTTCGATCAATTAGGTTATTCGATTTGTTCAGAAAAGAAACGAGAGACAAGAAAACATCTTTTATTACGATTAAAAGGACCAATCTCAAAAAGACCAAGATCCAATTTCGGGTCATTTCTTGGTGAACATGATCTGCCATAATCTCTTCGTGGATTTGAGTTGAAAATGGTAGGAGAAGACATAATTGAGTTGAGAACTTAAGTGACATAGTTTACAACTTAATAAATGAACAACTTAAACCCATGAAGCTACCGCCATGTTCAATCTCCGGCGAACATTCACCACCACCTCCACCACTTACAACTTCCATCAAAACCTAACCTATCTCTTAACCAATGGTCACCTCAATGAAGCACTTAATCTCTTCTTCATCACCTCAAACACCCACAAAACCCACCAAACCTACGCCGATTTCTTCCACGCCTGTGCCCGCCATAACTCCATCACCCACGGCCAAACCCTACACCACCACTTTCTCAATAATACCCATTTCACACCCAACATATATCTATCCAATCACCTTATCAACATGTACGCCAAATGCGGCTTTTTAAATCACGCACGCAAGGTGTTCGATGAAATGCCTGAGAGGAATGTTGTTTCTTGGACCGCCTTAGTTTCGGGTTACGCCCAATACGATAGATGCCAAGACAGTTTTCGCGTGTTTTCCGAGATGTTATTCGATTGTCGACCGAATGAATTTGCTTACGCGAGTGTGTTAAGTTGTTGTGATCGTAAATGTGGGACGCAGGTCCATTCGCACGCGATGAAAACGTGTTTTGTTGAGTTCACGTACGTGTCGAATGCGTTGATTACGATGTACTCGAAGAGTGATGATACACGTGAAGCGTGGATGGTGTTTAAGTACTTGAAGTGTAGAAACCTTGTGACGTATAACTCGATGATTGCAGGGTTTCTAGTTAGCGAAAAGTGGGAAGAAGCTGTTAGTTTATTCTCAGAAATGAGGCGTAATTCCATTATTAATTTCGACCGTGCAACTCTACTTAGCATCTTTTCGTTATTATCAACAGTTGATAATATCCAGTGTCTCAATTATTGTTTTCAGGTACACTGTCTTGCTTTAAAAACAAGTTTTGTTTCAGAAATAGAAGTAATAACTTATGCTGATCTTGGTGCACAAATATCTGATATTTATAATTTATTTTTAGAAACCGAAGGTAGGAGAGATATTGTTTCATGGACTGCTTTCATAACTGTCTTTGCAGAACATGATCCCGTTAAGTCGGTTTTAATGTTTTCCAAATTATGTCAAGATGGTTTTATACCTGATCATCATACATATTCGATAGTGTTAAAAGCGTGTTCAAGTTTAGTGACCGATAAACACACGATGGTTATCCATTCCCATATTATAAAATACGGGTTTGAACATGATACTGTGCTTGCAAACGTGTTAATTCATGCTTATGGACGATCCGGTTCAGTTTTTGAATCGAAGAAAGTTTTCGACTTTATGGTTGTGAAAGATGTAGTTTCTTGGAATTCGATGATAAAGATTTATGGGTTACATGGTCAACCAAAAAACGCGTTGACTTGCTTTGACCAAATGGATATACCACCCGATTCCACTACCTTTGTAGCCGTTCTATCAGCTTGCAGCCACACAGGTCTAGTCGAAGATGGGACCAAAATATTTGAATCCATGTTGAAAACGTATCGGATTGTGCCCCAACTCGATCACTATGCATGTATGGTCAACATTCTTGGGCGATCGGGCCGGATTTCACAAGCTAAAAAGCTCATAAACGAAATGCCAATCGAACCTGATTTGGTTATATGGAGTGCGATGCTTGGAGCGTGTAGGAAACACGGTGGGACCGAGTGGTCCGCGCTAGCCGACTTAGCTTCAAAAAAGTTACAAATTTTGGACCCGAATAATTCACTCGGGTATGTACAAATGTCCAACATAATGTGCTCAAATGGTACGTTTAATAAAGCGGTTGATCTGAGAACACAAATGGACTGGCTTGGTGTTAAAAAGGACCCTGGTTTGAGTTGGATTGAAGTCGGGAACCGGGTCCATGAGTTTGCAGCTGGAGGGATGACCCACGGTCAAAGGTTGACCATATGCCAGGATTTAGAGGAGTTAGTTAAAGAGCTAAAACGGTTAGGTTTTGTGCCCGAAAGTAATGTTGTAATGCAGGATTTAGAAGAGGAAGATAAGAATCGGGAATTAAGTTATCATAGTGAAAAGCTTGCTTTTGTTTTTGCGTTAACGTGTGATGAATTTAAGTGCTCTAAACGCACGATTAGAATCGTTAAGAATATACGAATTTGTGTTGATTGTCATAATTTTATGAAGTTTGCAAGTGAGTTAACGGGACGAGAGATTGTAGTGAGAGATTCGAATCGGTTTCATCACTTTAAAGAAAGAGTTTGTTCTTGTAATGATTTTTGGTAGTTTAGTGGATATTGATTTAATGTGGCATTTGGATAGTTGACTCTAAGTCAATACTTCAAGACTGTTTTGACTTTGTTTGGTTGACTCTGTTTTTTCATGACCTCTGGTTTGTTGGATTAAATGGTTACTTGGATGGGCTTATAAGGGGTGCTGATTGAAAAGCTTAAATTCGGCCCGGTTTGTAAACGGGCCGAGCTCGGAACACATGAACGTGAAGCGCGGCTCTCTCTCTGAGCGTGGTGAAAAGGAGCCCAGTGTTGTGTATAAACGAAAGATTGAAGATGAGTATTGCTTAATTCCTTAAATCACTAAGCGTTTTGACGAAATTTTGTTTGTATTGATGTAAATTCACATGTCTTATTTTTCTTTCTGTTGCTACATCTTGGAAATTAGAAAATCATATGGCGTGTGCTACATTTTTGCAAGAATGGTGGTTTAATTAATAATAAAAAGCCATGGATTTGAAGACTAACGGATTGATGTAATTTACTCAATGGTGGCACATGATGCCTTTTATTTGTTCAGAATTCAGATGTGGAAAATGGAAATAGTTAACTAACGGCAGTCCCTTTTATTTAACATGATTCTTTTTTAAACTCGAGCTGAGATAGTTCGAGTTCAAACAAAACCAAGCTCGAGCTGACACGTTTTAAGTTCTAGCCGACACAACAGAAAAGGTTTGTGAAGAACATTAAATAGAGAAGAAAGAAAGAAAATTGCACATGTTTGGAAGCAATCTGATCAAAACTTTCCTTAAATGTAACCCAAAACGAAATTTTATTTGATTAATTGAATTTAAAACAAGATCCCATTAAATACTAAACCAGACCCAACCAACTAAAACTCAAACTCCTACTAGTTATAATTATTTCAAATACTAGAAGATAAACATGACAAGCCTATAATTATCCTGTATTCGACTAGCCGGATCCGTGTGACATCAGCCGATCTTGAAAGAGCCAAGGATCTTCAGATGGATCCACACACCTCTTACAACCCAAGTACATTATCTATAATGACATCTTAGATTCTGTTGTGGATGTTTTATCTATATTTTTTGTGTTCCCTCTTGTGTTTTAGCATTGTAGATATGTGCCACATTTTTTCTTCTAACAACGAAAATTTTCTCACTTTAGGCCATAAAACATCTTCAACCACCGCTTGGTTTTTAATTAATTTTTCAGAACAGCAGGCTCGAAGGTTTTAAAATATAGCCAGTGTTTTAGGCTCACTTGTATTTAAAAAACCCCTTAAATATGGAAGTCTTTTTTTTTTCTTTTCCTTTAAATACAAGGGGTTTAACACTTTAGCCCCCACTAATTGAAAAAGTTTGTTAACTTTGAAAGTCTCTAAAAGGTTGGTTGCAAAGTTCTTAATATAAGTATTTTTATTTTTTTGGTTGGTTATCAAGAGTGTCATGACTTTTCTTATGAGAGTTTGTGTATTCGAGTCTTACATGCAACAGTTTGTTCTAGGTAGAGCCAAGGGTTTTTCCTTGTCATTTTTCTTCTTAGGTGGGTGGGTAAGGACATCACGTTCTGTTATACTAGAGTCATAACGATTTATTTATCAAGATGATCCCGGGTGTCAAAACATTTACTATGTATGAAAAATAAGTGATGGAAGCATTTGTAATTTGCAGACCTCATTATCTTTTGGTCCTGTTATTTATTAGGTATACAAAATATGAATGTTTATATGTTTCTAAGAGTAGTTAAACAAATTGACACATTATTAAACTGAATGTTTGATCGTCATCTTTTTTGTCTTTAGAATACATACTATTGATAAAAGATAATATAAATATATATCAATGCATGTAGCTTTTTAATTGTTCCAGAATTGCTTTAAGTATAATAAAACTATTATCTTCTTCGGCTTATATAAAAAACTAATAATTACCATAAAATCTAAAACGAAAAATGTACTTTCAAATGCTTTATTCAAAAAGGTTTTTAAAGATTTATTTTATTTATTTTATTAATTCATAAGATATATTATTATACATACTATTAAATTTAAATTTTTTGTTTAATTTTTTTAACTACCCGTATATACGGATTCTAACATATGCTAATAAATGTAAGAATAACCTAAACTTTTATATAATTTATTATAGGAAAATTAAATTTTAATAATCTCATAATTTTGCAGTTAACTAATAACAATCCAATATGTGAGAATATTCTTGCCACCGGTCTCACATTTTACACTATTTTTCTTTTTGGACCTCTGTTAAAACGAAAAAACTTAACTTCGTTAAGTATTATCTGAATTTCATATGATATGAATCGACTGATGTAAATATTAATTCGAAGTGATGCTCCGAACAACTTGATATTCGTTAATTGGAAATTTAAACACATAAATTGAAACTTTTGTCATTTGGAGAGAAAGTGACTACTTTTTAATACGGATGATTAAAGTGTATAAATAATGTTCAATATTTCTTCTACTTATGTTAACCTTTTATTTTACTTAAAAACCGGCCATTTTGTAACTATTTAAGGCAACTAACATGAGAATTGAGAGGATGAATATAAAGGGGTGTTTGGTAGAGGGATTTGATTGGGGAGAAATGGAATTAGAAATATTTCTTTTGTTTGTTTTTCACTTTTCATTTCTATTTCTCTTTCTATTTCTCTAAAACTAGAGAATTCCATTTCTCTTTAAAACAAAGAGAAATCCATTTCTCAGCAGCCTCCTCATAGCATGTCACCACCTCGTCTCCGGCCACCACCTCGTCTCCGACCACCACCTCGTCTCCGGCCGCCACCTCGTCTCCAAGTCTGCAACCGCCACCCCATCTCCGCCGTTCACAGTGGTGAACACAGAGATGGTAACCGGTTGTAGGTTGCAGGTGGTACGGGTGAACGGAGATTAGGGTTTCAAGTGGTGGTTCGTGGTAGGTTAGGGTTTTCAGATGGTCGGGTGATTGTGGTCGCAGGTGGGTGACAGTGGTGGTGGAAATCGGCGGTGGTCGCAGGTGGCTTCTGATTATCATCATCATCATCATCGCCACCACAACCACCACCACAAAATCTCCAAAGAGGCAGTGATGACAGATCTGAGCCTCCTTTTTCTATATATTATGTTTCAAAAATTTGAATCTTTTTAATTTCTTGTGTACTGTGGTTGAAGAAGGGGATTTGGTGGCGGCAGCCGGTGGTGGTGGGCTGTGGTTGAAGAAAGGGCTGTGGTGGTGGTGCTGGTGGTGTGGGGCTGTGGTGGTGGTGGGGCTGGTGGTGGTGGGGCTGCGGTGGTGAGTGGTGTCAGGTTGGGTATGAAAGAGTTCTCTGTTTATTTTCTCGTGTACCAAACAAGAGAAATGATTCTCATTCTCCATACCAATTCTCTTTCTCTACAATTCCATTTCCATTTTTATTTTCTCTCTTTTTCCATTCTCTGTACCAAACACCCCCTAAAAGAAAGTGTTTGCTGCCCCATGTTTCCAGTTATTCTTACCTAACCGTATTATTATTGTTATTATTATTTATTTTCGAGTGACCTACACGATTGTTTAGTTTCACAACCCTTTCCCACCAGTCGTACGTACACCCAAGAAGAAGCTTCTTAAAGAACCAAATTTCCTATTTTACCCTTTTACTATTTCAACAAATTCCATCAAACCATTCTTATCTACCTGTCTCTTGACCACCTTTTTCTTTCTTTGTTCTCAACGGTCTTAAAAAACCACCATTATAGTTTAAACACATCCCAAAAGTTCAAGAAAAACACACAAAAGAAAGATCCATGTCATTTATGTGTGGTAGCTCTTTTAAGACCCAAGAAGAAGATGACTTTGAAGTTCTTTGGCCATCCCCTCTAAGAAAATCAAGAAAAAACCGGTTTTGTCGTACAAGGAACAAAGAAAACAACAAGAACCCCTATGCGAACCGTGGGCTTGACAAATTCGAGGCTCTTTTAGCGGAACTTGATGACAAGAAGCGAAAGATCTTCACCCAAAAGGGGTCACAATACATCTCTTTTGTTCGGTTCGTGTACTCGAATTCAAATGATGTGACTCCTATTATTGTGAGGTTTAAAGATCATCCAAGGAAACAAGACAAAGATAATCATCATAAGCATAACAACATTAAAGACTTCAAAAGCACTCTTTCACTTCCTAAGTTGCAAGTTTCAACGTTGGATCATAACAAGAATTTGGAACTTCTTGGGGATGTCAGTAATGTCACAAAGAGTACTAAGATCAGAACCAAAGAAGCGCATCATGAACAACCATCAGTCGATAAGGTAACGAAGATGATTAGGGTTAATCAATGGAAACAAAATTTGAGAATTAAGTTAGAGGAGTGGTGGATGCCTTCTTATAACTTGCCTTTGTTTGTGATTTTGGTGATGCTTTTCTTGATATTTTTCGGACGTTCTTTGGCGATTATATGTGCATCGATTGCTTGGTACGTGATTCCCAAGATCGATGGAACGCTTGAGATCAACACAACTACGAAGAAGATGATCAAGCACCAAGACTCAAGAACACCTAGTGAAAATAAGGTGATTTCTTCTCCAAGAGCCTATTTTAGTGGACCCATAAATGTTCAGCAAACCAACAAAATGAAGAAGCTTATGAGTTTCTAAAGTAATCAACTTGATTACAATCAACCACCTCCAGGGTTCAAGTTCAATAATTTTAAGATTCAGAAAATTGAGTTGTGCTAAATGTACCACAGTAATATTTCCTTATTTCCACACTAGAAAATATGAAAAAACCCTTGATTTGATATTTTTAGAAGGAAGGATAAGTTTAGTGTGACATGTAAATTACTATGGTAATAACTAGACGTCTAGAATACATATCTTAAATATTTTCTGATTTCATGTTGTGATCTTGGTGTACCTGTTAGTGTTGTAGTAATCGCTAATAACTAGTCGAGCGTTGGGATGGGGACTAGCAATTAATCAAGAATAATCGGGGATTACTCGGAATTCACGCCTTTAATTAGGGATTAATTGACGGCTAGTCATGATTTTAACAACGGCTGTTAGTATTAAATTTTAATACCAAACTGTGTGCGCTTATTTTCATAACCTTTAACCGATATAATGAGATCATATTGATTATATAATTATGGTAGTTATGAATATAAACATGAATGATGGTGGGGTGTTTATGGGAAAATATGTTAGTATTCATGTATAATAAAATCCGAAAGAAGAAAAGAAATAAACGATAAACGGTGAACCGGGCTTGTGTTTGACACAATTCCCTTAAACAGATTCGCGGTCTGTTTCCAGGGTAACCCGGTTCAAAACAGAAGCGTAGTACTGCCGGACTTGATCACTTGCCTGAAACAAAAACGGAACAAAGTTGCAGATTTGAAAACCGAAAATAATAATCATTATCATAATGATATTGACCAGACCAACAGATTTTGGAGCTGCATTCGTGTCCGCAGGATGCGGGCACGCACGAGTTCGAATAATTTCCAGTCCAGAAACCCAAAATTTGCACCCCCCTTGCGCGCGGGTAGGACTTGGGGTAAAACATGTGATTCAAATGAATGGTAAAGACTCCACCTTATAAACCACTCTTTATTTTGTTCCCAATTCAATATGCGACAACTTTTACCGCTTCCTTATTAAGACTTCTTTCACAAATATGTATATAAAAGATACTTGTTTTCATTTGAATACCTTCTTTGACTGTTGTATGGTTTTGTTAGCGAATTTTATATTAATGATGACAATAGAGGGGGCTACTTTATTAATTATAATCATTATGGTTTTTTCTTGTCGAATTCATCGTGATGTATGACATTAGAGGGGCCAACTTAAATAGAAGCACGCTTACTTGGACTAAGATTATGTGTAAATAGATTACATATATACAACGTGGAATAAAAACCGGTAAATACAAATTTAATAAGCGAATATATTACATAACGTACCATTGTACTAAGCAACTTGAGTAACGACTTTCTTTCTCTTCTTTTGCCCTTCTTGTCCTAGGGACACTTTTTCCCGCTTCCCACACATGCACACACATGATTTGGCTCGTCAAAACTTTGTGTGCAATCAACTTCAATTGCAGGATGCTCGAATAAAGTTTAGGTACTTTCAGTAATTGTGTCTCGTTTCCTATGATCCAACTAATCCAAAAAGCATCCCAACTTTTGGATCAACTCATCACCATAATAAGAATTGCTTCATGTCGCAAGTTTCGTAATGTAAGACAACTTATTATTATGCAAGAAGTTAAGTTAACTGAAAAATGAAGAATAGAGTCTGTTTAACCTATATTAATGATGTTTAATCCCTTTGAAGACTTAGTGGTGTTTGTTTTCTGAAAAAAAAATCCGTGGGAGCTCTTTTGTCTGTGTCGCCCAACCATGAGCTTCCGCATAGTGTTTGCTTTCTCGTAGACGTTTCATTAAAAAACATCCGTGCGGACTCTTCTTGGTGCTGATTTGGCCCAACCTCTTTTTACCTCTTCAAACATCACAAACCATCGTTCTCCTTCACAGGCTCATGACGATCGGGTATTATGTTCGTATATTATTGCATTAGTTGTATAGTTTTATTTGGTTATATGTACGAACAATGGTACTTCATACGTATTTATTGTGTTACAAGTCACAGGGTGTTAATGCGGTTAATTTGGACTTGTATGAGCACGAAATGAATGTCCGGGATGATTGGCACGCAACACGATGCAATACGGAAATCCCTGTTGATGAGACCTGTCACGCTATGTGACGGGGGTGGAAAGGGTCCATCACGATACGCGTTGGACCAGATTATGAAGAAAGTTGACTTTCGGATGTGATGGACCAGTGGAAGTGTGAGGGCGATACACAACGACCATAAAAAAACGGGAAAACTAGGGTTTAGCCTTTAACTTCTATTTTACGAATCATGTTCATCTATCACAACTTCCAGTCATTTCCAGGAGCTCTAAATCAATTTCTAGACCTTCCTATCATTTAGTAATCATTCCTTATGGCGTTTATCATCATGATTGAAGATCTAGCAAAGACAATGAGCGGCTAGTCCTCTCAAATCATTCCCGGGACATAGTGTATTGTAATTTTTAAGTATTTTCTCATGCATTAGAACTGAATAATTGTAGTTGTTGATTTATAATTTATGAACATTGATGTTTGATATTGTTGTGCATTCAGTCGATTTAGGTTTATTTCAATCAGAGCGCTTAGTTTGTCGATTGCAATGACGTTTGTTTCATAGGGTTTATTGTTTAGTCTAAGTTGATAAAGCATATGTGACATTCGTCAATTTCGGGTCTCGATTCGTAGTTGTTTTGTAAACTTTATTGATGTAAACCGACCCGTTTTGTAAACTGAAACCTTTGATATAATATAAATGATGGATTTTATGTTATAATATTGTTTTACACTTGTTGGGTCTTGAAAACATTCATTTCGTACTTTAAAACGCTTAAAAATCACTTAAAATGAACTTCGGGGGCCAAAACTGCCATTTTTGAAAATCTGGAAATAAACCCCTTCGCGGGGCGCGACGGGGCGGTCGCGTAGCGCGAAGGCAGACTTGCAGCAACTCGTTTTTTTGGCTATTTTTATGTAAACATGTGACCAAAACACCCCATTTTCATGCAAAACCCTTTATGCTTGACAATTTCAACTTACCCTATATATACACCACCCTTTCCATCCATTAATCTCTGCTACAACTCCAAATTCTCTCTCAAATTCAAAGATCTTAAGGCTATTTTCATTGTGTTCTTGAAGGTTTTACTTCTAAATGTCAAACTGAGTTTTATCTTTAATTCTAACTTGTTCATCTAACATTACTAACTCTTTAATATGGTGGTACAACATATATATAATGCACACCCCTTGTTTCCTTTATTTGTTACTTCACCGACTCCGGTTGGTTAAGTTTCGAATGTCATAAGACAAGGCTTCATGGAGGACTTCGTGTTCTTGATATATATTTACACACACATAACTTATTATACATATCACTTATGACTAACTTCTAACCCTTTTTGTTTGTTCATCTTATTTACAAGTTCCATGGTGTGGGTTTGTATAAGACTAACCTCGGTTTAACCGAAACTAGTCCAAACCGGAAACCGAACTTTTGTTTACTAGTTTTGTTAAAATAGTTGTTTAAACATGTTTATTGCTAGATTTGAGTTTCAAAAATCATTTTTACAAGTTCTTTGATATTAAGCATATGGAATCCATCTATGAACTCGTTGGAAGATGGAAACCGAACTAAATCGAAACTTTTGCTTAAAAGACTTGTAGTTAACTTTTTAGTTGTAAAATTTAAGTTTTCTTCATTTATAAACCAATATACAAGTTCTATGATATTTAGGCATGTAGAAACCGTCTATGAACTATTTGTGAGATGGAGACCGAACCAAACCGAACTATACCGACTTTTACTCGCTTAAGACACACAAGTGTGTTTTTAGCTATCAAGACTTGTATATTTCTTTAAAAATAGTTTACAAACTGATTTTAATTGTTTTCTTAAGTACTTGGAATTTTCGGATCCAACTTGATCTCATCACATAGTTTGGACCGACAAAACCGAACACTCGCTTAACGTGCGTGTTAGTTCTAAACAATAGATCTACATACTTGGTTAAGTGTTAGTATATTTTAATGAGTTATCTCATAACAATTAATATGTTGGAAAGTTGACTTTGGGTTTGACCATTTGTCAAGGCCCGAACCGACAACCCGAACACTCGTTAAAAACCCGTTTTAGTATCTTTGTCCCAAAGGAACTTGCATTTTAGCATTTTTCCCACCTTATTACTTAACATTGGTTAAGTAAATATTAAGGTTAGATACTTTAACCCGGTTTCGAGCAAACTTACATTTTTAAAGGATTGTTATTATAAATTCTTAAATAGTTACATTTTAAACCTTGAACTTTAATTGTTTACTTTTTGCAACAATTATTTTATTTAAAGATCTTCAAGACAACCATTCTAAATCCAAGATTTTATTGTCATTTAGGCGTTGCTCGTTAACTTCATCCATCCGGTTATTCATCTTTTACCGATCAAGTTTTATACTTGAACGTGAATAACTTCATACCCCGTTTTTTACCTTTTATTTTGGGGGTGACATTTCATCTTATCTAAAATAAATGTTTTATACTTGGGTCTTAAACCACAAACGTTGTTGTATACTTTACTTGAATAATTGCTCGATTTGGTGTTCTATGCTTATTTGCCTATGTGTTTATCGCTTTTGGATGGTGGAACTATAAATCCTAGACCATTTGGCAACCCCTCATGGCAAGGTGTCGTTAACGTAATGAAATTAACGATAACTATAAAATCCTAAACTATTTGGCAACCCCTTATAGTTGGGTGTTGCTAACTTGTTAGCGATAACTATTTATCCAAGTTTATAGCTATTATTTATGGTTTTGTATACTAGTTTTGTGGCTTTGCATACTATATATCTATTGTTCAAACTTATGAATTTCTCACCAACCTTTGTGTTGATAAACTTTATTTTATGAAATGTTACAGGTTTGCATCTAGGTTGATTATGGAGTTCGGTGAAGAAAACGTCACAAATACCGTTAGGATATTAGCAAAAATGAACAATATTTGATTTGCTATATTTTGTTGTATTTGACTTATGAATATTTGGTTATGTGACATTTTCGATGTTGTGAAATGAAATGAGTATGTTAAATATTTTCACTTTAAATTAGTGTCATGCGCTTATGAGCAATCGTTGCACCCCGGCATGTTCCGCCGCCTTTGGTCGGGGTGTGACAAATTGGTATCAGAGCCATGACAATAAAAATAGATGGTAGACGTAACGACCTAGAATTGTTATGCTTAGGGTCCTATACGCGTGTTCATACGTGTTTACTCTATTTTATTGTTCATATCGCATGTTTATTTATAAATTTGTTTAAAATTCACCAATATCCTAAATGTTCACATACACACACTTTCATAGTATTTCCAAGGTCCTTACCTTAAAACGCAAAAAGTAGATTTTTATTTTGTTTTATGGATTAAAAGATTAACTTGGATCTCGTTGTTTCAAATCCCTTAAAGGTTGCGTTTATATCGGGTTTGTAGCCATCATAGAAAACAAGACACTATAAAATGACCATTTGACAAAAAGATTCCAAGGATCGAAGGTGATTTACTTACCTGGGATGGTTGAGTCATAGTGCTCATTTTCTAGGCCATAAACCGTGTTATAAATGTTAATTCTTTAAATATTCGAATGCGAGCGTTCCGGTCGCCATCCTAATTTTCGGTGTTAAAACAATAGTACTACGGTGGTTCGTGTGCTAGTGTTTTGACATGACGTTGTATCTCGATTTATTGTGTTATTATTGTTATTTGAGTCAAAACATGAAAAAGTCGCGGTGATCTCGTGCACATGTTTAGACTCCAACGTGGTGTTTTATAAAACCTTTTATTTAGTGTTGGAATATCAAGTCATGGTGATTTCATGCACGATTTTTCCAACTCTATAAATCTCAAAATCTCAAATTTTCAAGCTTTAACTATCTCAAAATCATTTACGTTTTGTTTACGGTTTTGTTATTTATAAACAAAGTTTTATATTTTATCTAACACTAACATCTTCTCCATACTAACTCTAGGATTCACAAAAATCAAAAATCGAAATCTTATTTTATTTTATACACCTTGGTATTCATTTCCTTTATCCAAAACTTATCCCATTTTCTTTATAAATTTTAGCATGCCTCCGCTAAGACGCCAACCGCGATATGGATCCACCCGACGTATGGCCGCTCTCGTCGCCAAGCAAATGGCCGCGGTGATTCCCGAACTTATGACCCAAATACAGACAAACCAACCCGCACCCGTTGTTGCACCTATTGAACCCAAACCCGCATCCTACCTGCTTAAACAATTTACTAGTGCCAACCCGGCCGAATTCTTTGGAACCAACTGTGCGACTACCTTGTTGCAATGGTTCGAATCTGTGGAGAGTGTTTTTACACAGCGAATGCCCCGAAGCGAAAAAGACAAACTTCGCTTCAAGCATGTTTAGGGGAACCGCCCTAACATGGTGGGGTAGTGTTATGCACCTCCAAGGTACGGATGTGGCCATGGCTCTTCCATGGGCCGAGCTCAAGGCGCTTATGAAGAAGAAATTCTGTCCCAAACACGAGCTCCAAAAGCTTGAGGAAGAATTTTGGAACCTAAAGCAAGAAAGTGGTGATAACGCCGCTTACTCACTCCGTTTCCATGAGTTGAGCATCCTTGTTCCCCATTTGGTTACCCCAACCGAACGTGAAATTGATAAATATATTGGGGGTTTACCGATAAAAATCCTGGACTCGGTCATGAGTAGCAAACCCGCGAACCTTGAGGAAGCCATCACATTAGCCGGTTGGCTATCGGAAAATCACGTGAAGGCGGGTACCCTAACCCTCAAGAAATCAAGTGAGAAAGACAAGCCCGAGCCCGCTCCCAAACCAAGGTTGAACCCACACCACAAGCCATTAACTACTCAAACTCTTCCCTACACAACAACAACAACAAAAAGAAACCCAAAACCAACTACCGAAATTATGCCGTCACCCAACCTCAACCACAACAACAAACCCAAACCCTCCCTCAAAACCGAAAACCTTATGTTGGGAACTCCCCGCTATGTAACACTTGCCAACTTCACCACCCAACAAACTCGCCTTGTCGCCAATGTACCATTTGTAACCGACTTGGCCATCTCAACACCACATGCCGATCCCCACTACGAACCCAACCCAACTAACCTAACCAACCAAGAACTTTTCCCCAAAATTCCCAAAACCGATATGCACCCTACCCACCAAACCAACCCCAACCACCCCGAGCTTGTTACAATTGTGGAGATCCAAACCATTTCCGCAACAATTGCCATCGCCTCACCTTTGCTAACCAAACCGTGACTGTACCTTACTACCAAACCCAAGCTTACCAAGTTCAAACCTATCAACCCCAAATTCCCCAACTCAATGCACCACTCATCCAACCCATCCAAGCAATCCAAGCACCACCTCCACCTCCACAACAAGCACCTCAAGTCAACCATGGTAACCAAGGGCGAGCTTTTATGATGAATGCAAATCAAGCTCAAGTGGCAAACGATGTTGTGAATGATATTTTTTTGGTGAACTATCATTTGGCTTCTATTTTATTTGATACCGGTGCCGATAGAAGTTTTAATTCTTTGAAATTTGAGTCGAAACTTGCGATGCCTCGAACTAAACTTTCCCGACCGTTCTCTGTTGAAGTCGCCAATGAAAATTCTATTACCATCAATTCCGTCGTCCGCGATTGTTCTCTTATTCTTTCTAAGCATAAATTCTCCATTGATCTCATCCCGATGCAAATGGGTAGCTTCGATGTCATAGTAGGCATGGATTGGTTATCTTTGCACCGTGCCGAAGTTGTTTGTTTTGATAAATTCATTCGCATCCCGCTCGTCAACGGTAAAATTCTTAAGGTCTTTGGAAACGCAACGCCCCGAAAGCTAAATCTCATGTCGTGTGCTCAATCACAAAAGTACTTACGCCAAAAGTACGTTCCGTTTCTAGCTCTCTCGGTGACAAAAGACAAAAAGGAAATGAAGATTCAAGATATTCCTATTGTTCGTGATTTCCTTGATGTCTTTCCCGATGATGTTACCGGTCTTCCTCCCGTTCGTCCGATTGAATTCCAAATCGATCTTGTGCCCGGCGCGATGCCCGTGGCCAAGGCTCCTTATCGTCTAGCCCCGTCGGAAATGAAAGAACTGTCAAACCAACTCGAAGAACTTTCCGATAAAGGCTTCATTTGTCCAAGCTCTTCTCCTTGGGGCGCTCACGTTCTCTTCGTGAAAAAGAAGGATGGTTCGTTTTGTATATGCATTGATTATCGTGAACTTAACAAGCTTACCATTAAAAATCGTTATCCATTGCCACGTATCGACGACTTATTCGACCAACTTCAAGGCGCAACTTGTTTCTCCAAAATTGACCTTCGATCGGGTTATCATCAATTGCGTGTTCGTGAAGAAGACATTTCTAAAACCGCTTTCCGTACTCGATATGGACATTTCGAATTTTTGGTTATGCCCTTCGGGTTAACAAATGCACCCGCGGTATTTATGGACCTCATGAACCGCGTTTGCAAACCATTCCTTGATAAATTCGTTATTGTCTTTATTGATGACATCCTTATCTTTTCCAAATCTAGAGCCGAACATGAACATCATTTGCGTTCCATTCTCGAGCTCCTTAGAAACGAACAACTCTATGCCAAATTCTCCAAATGTGAATTTTGGCTCGAGGAAGTTCAATTTTTGGGACATATCGTAAACGAAAAAGGTATTCATGTTGATCCCGCTAAAATTGAGGCCGTTAAGGATTGGAAAACTCCAACGACTCCCACGGAAATTCGATCATTCCTCGGTTTGGCCGGATATTATCGGCTTTTCATTCGGAATTTTTCCAAAATCTCTTTGCCTCTTACCTCTCTCACCCATAAGGGACAGCCCTTCGATTGGGGTTCGAAGCAAGAGGAAGCCTTTTGTACTCTCAAGGACATGCTTTGCAATGCTCCTATTCTAACCCTTCCCGATGGAAACGACGATTTTGTTGTATTTTGTGATGCATCCCATCAAGGCCTTGGTTGTGTTCTCATGCAACGAGGTCAAGTCATCGCATACGCATCAAGGCAAATTAAGGTCAACGAGAAGAACTATACGACTCACGATCTCGAACTTGGTGCCGTCCTTTTCTCTCTCAAAATCTGGAGACATTACCTTTATGGTACAAAATGTGTGGTTTTTACCGATCATAAAAGCCTTCAACACATTTTTGACCAAAAATATCTCAACATGAGACAACGGTGATGGGCCGAATTACTTTGTGATTACGATTGCAAGATTCCCTACCACCCCGGTAAAGCGAATGTTGTCGCCGATGCCCTAAGTCGAAAGGTTAATGTTAAATCCGTTCTGCTTCTAAGCGTCATTGTTCAAACCGATCTTCAAATTCGTATCTTTCAAGCTCAACGTACCTCCATTGAAGAAGGTAACACGTATGACGAAATGTCATGTGGATCCGAACTTCAACTCGAAACCAAACCCGATGGTCTTTTGTATTTTCTCAATCGTTTGTGAGTTCCCGATCGCGATGACCTTCGTACTTGTATTCTCGACGAAGCTCATAATTCGCACTATTCCGTTCATCCCGGTGCGGATAAGATGTATTTCGATCTTCGTGCTACCTTTTGGTGGCCGGGTATGAAAAAGGACATAGCGTTGTTTGTATCTAAATGTCTTACTTGCTCAAAAGTCAAAGCCGAACATCAAAGACCTTTTGGTCTACTCGAGCAACCACCGATTCCCGTTTGGAAATGGGAAGACATTGCTATGGACTTTATCACCAAATTACCCAAAACCCAAAAAGGCAACGATAGCGTTTGGGTGATCATCGATCGATTAACCAAATCGGCTCATTTCATTCCGATCCGCGAGAAGTATTCTGTCGAGCAGCTTGCTCAAATCTATGTTCGGGAAATCGTGTGCCGACACGGTTTGCCATTGTCTATCATCTCCGATCACGATGCCCGTTTTACCTCTCATTTTTGGCGTTCACTTCAAGAAGCTTTGGGAACACGTCTCGACCTTAGCACCGATTATCATCCTCAAACGGACGGTCAATCAGAACATACAATCCAAACACTCGAGGATATGCTACGAGCATGTGTTCTTGATTTCGGTGGGAATTGGGATTCTCATCTTCCGTTTATCGAGCTCTCCTATAACAATAGCTACCACTCTAGCATTGATGTGGCTCATTTTCAAGATCTTTACGGTCGTAAATGTCGTTCCCCGATTTGTTGAAACGAAATCGGTGAAGCTCAAATCACGGGACCCGAGATGGTCCAAGAAGCCACCGATGTCATTAATCAAATCCGTAAGAATCTCCTAGCCGCTAGAGATCGTCAGAAGAGTTACGCCGACAAACGGCGAAAACAATCGAATTTAATGTTGACGATCTTGTCCTTCTAAAAGTATCCCCTTGGAAGGGGGTAGTCCGTTTTGGAAAGAAGGGTAAACTAGCTCCTCGTTTCGTTGGTCCTTTCAAAATTCTAGAGCGTGTTGGGAAAGTAGCGTATCGACTTGAACTACCGCAAGAACTTGCCGGTGTTCATCTGACATTTCATGTTTCGAATCTCAAAAAGTGCCTAGCCGAGGGTAATCTCCATATACCTCTCGACGAAGTTCATGTTGATGAGTCTATGATTATGGTTGAACGACCCGTTGAGATTATGGATCGCAACGAGAAGAAAACTAAGCGTAGTCGAATTCGGTTAGTAAAAGTTCGATGGGAATCACGGCGTGGCGCGGAGTTTACTTGGGAACGAGAAGACGCAATGAAAGAGAAGTATCCACATTTGTTTGCATCGCCGTCTTCATCTTAATTTCGGGACGAAATTTCCTAAAGTAGAAGATACTGTGACATTCGTCAATTTCGGGTCTCGATTCGTAGTTGTTTTGTAAACTTTATTGATGTAAACCGACCCGTTTTGTAAACCGAAACCTTTGATATAATAAAAATGATGGATTCTATGTTATAATATTGTTTTACACTTGTTGGGTCTTGAAAACATTCATTTCGGTCTTTAAAACGCTTAAAAATCACTTAAAACGAACTTCGGGGGCCAAAACTGCCATTTTTGAAAATATGGAAATAAACCCCTTCGTGGGGCGCGACGGGGCAGTCGCGTAGCGCGAAGGAAGACCTCTAGCAACTCGTTTTTTTTTGCTATTTTTATGTAAACATGTGACCAAAACACCCCATTTTCATGCAAGATCCTTTATGCTTGACCATTTCAACTTACCCTATATATACACCACCCTTTCCATCCATTAATCTCTGCTACAACTCCAAATTCTCTCTCAAATTCAAAGATCTTAAGGTTATTTTCATTGTGTTCTTGAAGGTTTGACTTCTAAAAGTCAAACTGAGTTTTATCTTTAATTCTAACTTGTTCATCTAACATTACTAACTCTTTAATATGGTGGTACAACATATATACAATGCACACCCCTTGTTTCCTTTATTTGTTACTTCACCGACTCCGGTTGGTTAAGTTTCGAATGTCATAAGGCAAGGCTTCATGGAGGACTTCGTGTTCTTGATATATATTTACACACACATAACTTATTATACATATCACTTATGACTAACTTCTAACCCTTTTTGTTTGTTCATCTTATTTACAAGTTCCATGGTGTGGGTTTGTATAAGACTAACCTCGGTTTAACCGAAACTAGTCCAAACCGGAAACCGAACTTTTGTTTACTAGTTTTGTTAAAATAGTTGTTTAAACATGTTTATTGCTAGATTTGAGTTTTAAAAATCATTTTTACAAGTTCTTTGATATTAAGCATATGGAATCCATCTATGAACTCGTTGGGAGATGGAAACCGAACTAAATCGAAACTTTTGCTTAAAAGACTTGTAGTTAACTTTTTAGTTGTAAAATTTAAGTTTTCTTCATTTATAAACCAATATATAAGTTCTATGATATTTGGGAATGTAGAAACCATCTATGAACTATTTGTGAGATGGAGACCGAACAAAACCGAACTATACCGACTTTTACTCGCTTAAGACACACAAGTGTGTTTTAAGTTATAAAGACTTGTATATTTCTTTAAAAATAGTTTACAAACTGATTTTAATTATTTTCTTAAGTACTTGGAATTGTTGGATCAAACTTGATCTCATCACATAGTTTGGACCGACAAAACCGAACACTCGCTTAACGTGCGTTGTTAGTTCTAAACAATAGATTTACATACTTGGTTAAGTGTTAGTATATTTTAATGAGTTATCTCATAACAATTAATATGTTGGAAAGTTGAATTTGGGTTTGACCATTTGTCAAGGCCCGAACCGACAACCCGAACACTCGTTAAAAACCCGTTTTAGTATCTTTGTCCCAAAGGAACTTGCATTTTAGCATTTTTCCCACCTTATTATTTAACACTGGTTAAGTAAATATTAATGTTAGATACTTTAACCCGGTTTCGAGCAAACTTACATTTTTAAGGATTGTTATTATAAATTCTTAAATAGTTACATTTTAAACCTTGAACTTTAATTGTTTACTTTTTGCAACAATTATTTTATTTAAAGATCTTCAAGACAACCATTTTAAATCCAAGATTTTATTGTCATTTAGGCGTTGCTCGTTAACTTCATCCATCCGGTTATTCATCTTTTACCGATCAAGTTTTATACTTGAACGTGAGTAACTTCATACCCCGTTTTCTACCTTTTATTTTGGGGGTGACATTTCATCTTATCTAAAATAAATGTTTTATACTTGGGTCTTAAACCACAAACGTTGTTGTATATTTTACTTGAATAATTGCTCGATTTGTTGTTCTATGCTTATTTGCCTATGTGTTTATCGCTTTTGGATGGTGGAACTATAAATCCTAGACCATTTGGCAACCCCTCATGGAAAGGTGTCGTTAACCTAATGCAATTAACGATAACTATAAAATCCTAACCTATTTGGCAACCCCTTATAGTTGGGTGTCGCTAACTTGTTAGCAATAACTATTTATCCAAGTTTACAGCTATTATTTATGGTTTTGTATACTAATTTTGTGACTTTGTTCAAACTTATGAATTGTTCACCAACCTTTATGTTGATAAAATTTATTTTATGAAATGTTACAGGTTTGCATATAGGTTGATTTTGGAGTTCGGTGAAGAAAATGTCACAAATACCGTTAGGATATTCTAAAAATGAACAATATTTGATTTGCTATATTTTGTTATATTTTGTTGTATTTGACTTATGAATATTTGGTTATGTGACATTTTCGATGTTGTGAAATGAAATGAGTTTGTTAAATATTGTCGCTTTAAATTAGTGTCATGCATTTATGAGCAATCGTTGCACCTCGACGTGTTCCGCCGCCTTTGGTCGGGGTTTGACAGCATGCATGTAACAACGTGAAAATTTCGAGTTCAAAGTATCAACTTTCCAAAGTTTAGGGACTAAAATTTCCAAAATCCAAACTTGAGGGTTTAAATTAAAAATTCTGATTTCCTGACCCATCGCGCTACGCGATGAGTCAGAGGAGAACCCCATCGCGTATCGCGATGGGGTACCTGACACATTGTGACACGTGTGCCACGTGGCACACGGTGGCACTGGGTTCTGCCACGTGTCACCACGTGGCAACACTGCCGCCACGTGTCGCCACGTGTCAACACGTGGCAGATCTATACCGTTGCGTCATCAGGCCTATATTGCGGTACGCGATAGGCCTGCCCAAGGACCTATCGCGTAGCGCGATGGGACACCAAATTTCGCCTATAAATAGCAAGGTCCGGGTTTTATTCTTGGCATCCCACAACTCAGCTCTCTTACCTCTCTCTAACATCTCTCTACAATACCACAATCGTATATTCGATTTACCTCGATACACGTGTCATATTTCCTCGTTAAGCGTGTCCCGAACCTTCAATTGCATACCGACGTTTCCTTAAAGAAGTTGTGCCACCCTCCACCCACATACCAAGAAGGTGTTGTTGAAATGGCAATGAGTCTCGATAAGAGTGTCAAAGAGTATTGAAGTTTGGTGTACTTGTTTGACGATCGAGAAATAAAGCAGCGTCGGAGTGCTGCTCAAGTCCCTAGGATTCCGGTACGCCACTAAGGTTAGGCGTCATAATGAATTTAATATAATATAATATTATATTTAAGGCTTAGGCCTAAAGTCGAGTATATACTCGATACCTCGATAAAAGAAAATAAATGCAAACATAACAAGGAAAAGAATAAAGAAATGATATGTTAAGATAAACATATATATGTGTGTAAGTATATATGTACATATTCTTTGTTATGAAAATATTATTTAATGAATAAAGAGTATTCTTAAATAATAAAAGAAAAGATTACGTTTCTTGGAGAAGAAGAAACGTCGGGTTTTGAATATAAACTAAAGGTTTATAATTTACTTTTAAACAAGAGGTTTTCAAGTAAATAAGAATTGAACTAAAGGTTCAATCGAGGATTGAGATATAAGACTAAAGGTCTTAAGCCGGATCGTGTATTCGACTAACAAATATTTATACTCGTAACTATAGGTTCGAGATAAAGAAAATGGAAAGACCCTTGGACGGTGAGTGAAGCCGATCCTAAAGTAAAGGTGAATACGCCCCCAAACTTTTAAACTTGTTTTCAAAATGAGTCAAACTTGTTATATGAAATTGTTTACAAAGAACTATGTGTTCCTAAAACCGTTATAACTATGGGTATAAACCTAGCCATCAGGCTGTGGTATACATATGTCTGAATCCTTACATAGGTGGTACTATGCGATGTATGGGCATGATCGCACCACCCTTGGTCGTAGGATGCTCTCCTGCAGGGAGTACGACCCTATGTGTATATTTACGGGTACTTAACTAAGTCGAATGCTGCGGTGTTTTCTGAGGTGACCTAGCGTAGAGGCTCTAGTTTATAATGTGTTGTTTGACTTTGTTATTCCTAAGCCACGTTGGGCCGAGGCAGGCGTAGTCTCGAGGGGTAATAAAGTAAAAGAAATTATTTTGCGTCAGCGTGTTCACCAGCATTCGTTGCTGACGTATTTTATTACATTTTTGCAGGTGAACAAGATTAGCGCTTGAAAGTGTCGAAGTGCTATAAATATCCGATGGCTCAGATTGTTTTGTAATAACTTAATATGGTGGTTTGTAAATTTACAAACACATAAATATTTTGTAATAACTTAAAACGGGTGTTTTATAATCCCGTCTTTTGAATGTATATATAAATTACACTTTTGATCCTTAAAGTTTTATAAGTCTTCCGCAAATAAACGTAACTCTGATTTATTTACAAACACGATACCAACTTATGGGTCGCACTCCTAGGCCCTAGACGGGGGTGTGACAGGTTGGTATCAGATCCATCGATCTTAGCGAATTGGGTATCATAAAACAATACCCAAGCTTCGATCCAAGTTTAGGAAATAATTGTTTATATGTATTAGGGATAAGATAGGCTGGTAACCTTTCTTTCCCACTCCACATTCTAAACCACCCATATTATTAGATTTCGTTTAAAGCTCATATGGAGAATTATTTACGCAAGGCAAAGGAGGCCGGAATAGCCGAACCTTACCCCGAAGACAACATGAGTGACGGATATTATGAAGCATACTTTAACCAAGATGTGGAACACGACTTGACCAAACCTGTGTACTACCCCGGAAGTCGACACTACCCAATTGATGTTCCCGATAGTCCACCAAAACAGGGAATGGAGCCACCAATACACTCAAGCTACCATCCACCAACCCTACCGATGTATAATCCTTCCGAAATACCGACATACCATCCAACAGAGATCTTCAATTACCAACCCTCGGTGACACCACAATGTTATCCAGCCGGATACCTACCGAATTCTCAACCATCTTCCTAGTGGATGAAATATATCTCCGAACAACAAGAATGGAATGCCGGGAGTTCCACCTTCAATGAAGCTAGTTCCCAACCAAACCACGGTGAAGGACCGTCCCGTAGACCAAAGATGAGAGTAATGATGCCCACTGAGACTTTCCAGATGATCCCAATAATCGATGAAACCACACAACCCATGGAGGAAGATGAACCAGAAGAGGAGGAATCGGAGGAACCAGATGAGGAGGAAGATCCTGAAGAGGAAGAAGAACCCGAGGAAGGGTCTGAAGAGGAACCGGAAGAAGAGCATCCTGAGAATCCCAATGAAATGCCAAGCCCAATGGATGGATCACTCACTTCCCAAAATCCAAGCTATGGTTCTGTGGATCCATATGTCCAATGCCTGGAAAAAACTTAGGATTGGGACTTCATCAAGCTTTCCACCATACCAAGGTGAGATTCCGTCAATTCAAGAGCAAGCTGATGAGATCCGTGAACAGAATCAAACTGCCAAAACCTACCTCTACCTTTCATCCACCATGGATTATGTTCCGTATCCAGAGCCGAGGAACCATTACGAAATGGTGACGCTGGGTTGCCGTGACCCACCTCCGCAGCATGGATATCCCAATGTAATCCCACAATCGTACGAAGAGCACTTAGACCGCGCTCTACATGAAACCGACGATTGGAGGAAGAAGGTACATGAGGAAGAGAAGAAAAAGAAGAAAGTTGGTGAGACACTCCTTCGAAATTGCAACAAGATATCGAAGGTTGTGAAGAAGTTTTTGAAGAACTGAAGATGGTGGCCATGTGAAAACTGTGTGTAAAATAGTGTTGTATGCTATGTGTATAAATAAAGAACGTTTGAAACATTCTCTTGTAATGATAGGACAAGTTATATATATATATATATATATATATATATATATATATATATCGTTGAAACGATATATATATATATGTGTGTGTGTAATATAAAATATACATATCCGTTTGAGATATGTATATATGAAATAAAACATATGTTTAATATAAGAAATATTGTTAAAATTTCAGACCAAATTAAAAAGAAAAAGAAAAATATGTCTGAACAAAATAACAACAACGAGAACGCTCGAAAAGAAAGAGAGATGAGAGATAAGGGGAAAGGCCCTGAAAACGAGCGAGAGGAAGAAATTCCTGAGAAATACATGAATAAAATCCAAAAGATGATTAAGCAAGCCGTGAGAGAGGAATCAGAGTGGAGATCACAATCTAGACATTCCCGAACTGTTAACCCTTCCGTTCATCCATCGAAATCTGTTAAATCTCGTCCTAAACCATTCCATGATGAAGAGAGCGATCATGGGTCTAATGCCAACGAAGGTATTAGGCAAAAGTTTAAAAGGATGAAAGTTAGTGGGTGTACGTTCAAAGATTTTAAGTACTATGGACCAAAGGAGTTCCATGGTGACAAGGGAGCCATCACAACCGTGAGGTGGCTCGAGGAAACGGAGACTCTCGTTATCACAAGCAAGTGTTTCTAGGAGGAGAAAATACAATACTCCGCTCTCATGTTCAAGGGTGAAGCAAATGAATGGTGGAATGCTCTGTTGATGAGCAAAGGAAGAGACAAGATGTATAGTTTGTCGTGGGAGGAGTTTAAAGCCATAGTGATGGCAAATTTTTGCCCAATGCACGAAACCGACCAAATTCAAACAAAGTTTCTTAATCATAAGGTCGTAGAGACAAATCTTCGAGAGTATAATACTAAGTTTCTTGAGTATTGTCGCCTTGTTCCCCAGCTGGTTAACCCAGAATCCAGCAAAGTTACTCGTTACATTTGGGGATTGCCGCGGGAAATCCGCGACATGGTGAGGTCACATTTGCCTCAAACCGCCGACTCTGCGATGGAGTTGGCTGGTTATTTGATGGGCGGCATGGTCCGCAACAAGGAAGAGGACAAGAAGGTGACACCAACAAATGATCAAGGAAAGACTGGAGGAAATTCCAACTTTAGAGGCAAAGGCGTAAACCGAAACAACTCTACGCCATGCAAGACTTGTAGGAGGTACCACAAGGGCCGATGCAACTTTGCCCCGTCTCCTAAAGTCTGTGAGTCCTGTAATCCTACGGGACATGATGCTGCCAACTGTTGGAAGAAAAAGATGACTTGCTTTAACTGCAAGGAGATGGGCCATTTGAGTTTTGAGTGCCCAAAGAACAAGCCTGCTGCTGTTGGTGCGGGTGGAAGTGGCCAGAACAAAAAGAGAAAAGCTCGAGTCTTCGTACTCGACACAAAAAGGGCCGCTGACATGCCGGAAACCATAACCGGTACGTTTCTAGTCAACGACACCTATGCTAGAGTTTTATTTGATTCGGGTGCGAATCTAAGTTTTATAGATTATAGTTTATGTAGTCTATTAAACGAACCATTAACTAAATTAGATAAAACTCTAAGCGTCGAGACTGCTAGTGGCGAAATCGTTAAAATCTCCGAAGCCCTTGAAAACGGAAAAATACTTCTAGCTGGTTATGTATTGCCTATTTGTTTATTGCCTATGAGTCTGGCTGGTTTTGATGTTGTACTTGGTATGGATTGGTTATCCGATAACCATGCTCGTATCATCTGCAATAGAAAAACCATTGAACTTCAAGCCCCCGATAAACGAACGATTCGAATTGAAGGGGATAAAGACGCTGGCCAAGTTAGCATAATCTCCATGATTAGGGCTAACAAGTGTTTAAATCAAGGATGCCTCGCATTCATGGCCTACGTCACTGAAGAGTCAAAGCCAAAAGAAATCAAAGATGTTCCTATCGTTTCTGACTTTTCTGACGTCTTTCCTGATGAACTTCCTGGAATCCCTCCCGATCGTGAAGTAGAATTTAGGATCGATCTTGTTCCTGGTACTGCTCCGATCGCCAAAGCTCCGTATCGTTTAGCGCCAACCGAGATGAAAGAGTTAAAGAAACAGCTCGACGAGCTTTTGGAAAAAGGTTTTATTCGACCGAGTTCGTCGCCTTGGGGAGCGCCAATTCTATTCGTCAAGAAGAAAGATGGTTCCATGAGAATGTGTATTGATTATCGTGCAATAAACAAAGTCACAATCAAAAACCGATATCCACTCCCTCGTATCGATGATCTTTTCGACCAACTTCAAGGTGCTAGCTATTTTTCTAAAATCGATCTTCGTTCCGGCTATCACCAACTCAAAGTTCAATCCGAAGACTGCTTTTCGAACAAGGTATGGACATTATGAGTTCACGCTTATGCCATTTGGACTTACTAATGCTCCGGCCGCGTTCATGGACATGATGAACCGTATCTGTAAACCGTACTTAGATAAATTTGTTATCGTCTTCATCGACGACATACTTATTTATTCTAAATCCAAGGCCGATCATGAAATTCATCTTCGAACGTTGCTTGAAATTCTTAGAACCGAGAAGTTGTACGCCAAGTTCTCGAAATGCGAGTTCTGGTTGCATGAGGTGCAATTTCTTGGTCACGTCATTAACGTTAACGGTATTCAAGTGGACCCCGCTAAGATTGAAGCTATCTCTAAGTGGGAGGTACCTAAGTCGCCAACTGAAATCCAAAGTTTCTTAGGTTTGGCCGGCTATTACCGTAGGTTCATCGAGAACTTTTCTCGAATCGCCGTTCCTCTAACTTCCTTAACTCGTAAGAATATCAAGTATGAATGGGGAACGAAGCAACAAGAGGCATTTGATATACTTAAACAAAAACTCACCCAAGCACCTATCTTGGCTTTGCCAGAAGGTACTGAGGATTTTGTTGTCTTTAGCGACGCGTCTCACTCGGGTTTGGGATGCGTACTAATGCAACGCAAGAAAGTAATCGCTTACGCCTCTCTTCAACTCGAAGTACACGAGAAGAACTACACGACTCACGATCTAGAGTTAGGCGCCATAATCTTTGCACTTAAGATATGGAGGCACTATCTCTATGGAGTAAGATTCACCGTATACACTGATCATAAGAGTTTGAAACATATATTTGATCAAAAAGAGTTGAACATGCGCCAACGGCGATGAATGGAAACGCTCAACGACTACGATTGTGAAATCGTTTATCATGAAGGAAAAGCCAACGTTGTGGCTGATGCCTTAAGTCGCAAGGAACATGAAAAACCCAAAAGAGTCCGAGCGTTGCGTCTAGAACTTCAAATTGATCTCATTGAACAAATCAAATCCGCGCAAACTCAAGCAATCAATGAAAACCAAATCTCTGACGAAAAGCGTAATGGTACCATTGACTTGTTAGTCAAAGGTAATGATGGTATCCTCAGAATGGGAAACCGGATTTAGGTACCAATCGTTGGAGGTTTGCGTGAGAAAATTTTGAGCGAAGCTCACAAGTCTAAGTACATGATGTATCCCGGAAGTGATAAGATGTACCACAATCTTAAAGCTAACTACTGGTGGAATGGGATGAAAAGAGATGTCGCTTCGCATGTTGCGAAATGTTTAACTTGTTTAAAGGTCAAGGCTGAACATCAAAAGCCTTCGGGGATTGCTTCAACAACCCGAACTTCCCGTTTGGAAGTGGGAGTTAATCACTATGGATTTCATTACCAAACTCCCGAAGACGACTCGATAACACAATGCTATTTGGGTGATTGTGGATCGATTGACGAAATCCGCACACTTTATACCCATTAATGAGTCGTACTCTATGGATAGATTAGCGCGTATCTATGTAAACACCATTGTCGCTTTGCATGGAGTACCGCTATCTATAATATCTGATCGAGACAGTCGTTTTACGTCTCATTTATGGAAATGCTTCCAAAAAGCTCTTGGTACGAAATTGAACCTTAGCACTGCCTATCATGTAAGGCCCCGTTCCTGGTAGCCCTACTTTAGCGTCGGATTTACTCATAAACACAGTTCTACAATTCAGAGTTAGTTAAAACTTTCGCGGAATATAAAACTTTAACCGTTTATTACAAACATTTAATCTTTTCTTTAAAACCATAACATATATTTAACACATCGTTTCTTCCATCTTCATATGCCAGCCGTTCAATCCATGCCATGTGCCATCCTCATGCCGGCTCTTTAGTTCGCTCACCTGCGTGCATACTAAAAGTCAGCCACGCTGAGTGAGTTCTAGTTAATCAAGCAACTTACCATACAACCACTTCATACAATATGTACGTATCTGAAGACACATAATCCACTGTCTAACCTGTCCACCTTACCACTTAACTGCCCCTAACCACTTAGCCACTTGTTTACGGAAACACATAGAGGTTGGCCCTCTCACGTGTTCACGTTATGCCACTTAATAACAGGGGCATGTATAGGCTTTCCCTATCACGCACTCACGTTATGCCACTTAATAACGAAGGCACGTATAGGCTTTCCCTATCACGCACTCACGTTATGCCACTTAATAACGAAGGCACGTATAGGCTTTCCCTATCACGCTCTCACGTTATGCCACTAACACCCTTACTAGACTCTTGCCACTTCTAACACACTCTACCTCTACCTGCCTATATCACACTTCATATCAGTTCATTATTTATGTAATAAGCAAGTCACATCATAGCATTCATACACACTAACAACCACTTGGAATTTACTATCCTTGGCGATACGTGCAATATCCGAAGATCGTTCACGTACCGACAAGCATTATAAAATAGCTACCTCGCATAACATCTATAGCATACACTTACCACTTAAGATAAGTGTATTCACACTTCACATCGAGTATGCACACAGCCCTGAAAACATAACAAGGAAATGGGGCTAGAAACACACCTGAATCCTGTTACGCTCTCCGTTAATCGTTATTCCTTTCTTGAGCTGTGCACGGCTAACTGTATAATATTTACATGTATCAATTGACTACTACTACTCATGTTGTATTTCTGTCTTTATATAACCCACAACGAACGGGGGTCCGAGGGCAGCGCCCCTGACAGCGGGGTCTAGGGGCGGCAGCCCCTAGCAGGGTCCAAGGGGCAGAGCCCCTGGCTGGGGTCGAGCTGCCAGGTCAGCTTGGAAAAATTTTATTTCCGTTAACTGTCTTAACACATTTTTCATTAGGTTTTTAAGTTATTTTCTAATTTGCTAACTCCAGCGAACTTATCATTAAGCGAACTTAACAATAAGCGAACTTAACATTAAGCGAACTTACTGTAAGCGAACTTAGTGTTAAGCGAACTTAACATTAAGCGAACTTACTGTAAGCGAACTTAGTGTTAAGCGAACTTAACATTAAGCGAACTTATCACCAGGCGATGTTACCTTGGCGAACTTGGCTGCAAGCGAACTTAAATTGGGTTAAGGCGAAGTTATCTTGGCGAACTTGGCTGCAGGCGAAGTTGCCCAACAGCGGCTACTGTTCGTCCTTAACCCCCATAATCATCTTCATTTTAACGTGTAACCCCTTGAAATGATATTAACCAACCCCGTGAACATTTCCATGATCGATATCGGGGAAAACTCGGCCTGGAAAAGTATAAAGTTTGGACCTTTAAGCTAAAAACGTTCAACACAAGATCTAAGGTTTTCTTTAAACGAACCGTACATGTTTATAGGTTCGTTAGGTTTGTTTTAACGTCAAGTTTGCTACTTTAATACTTGTTTATACTCGATCTTTGCTAGGTTCGAGTTTCACGGATAACCGTTCATAAAAACGTAAACTTTAAGGATAAAGGACATACCTTTACGTGTTTTTAAGGTTACGGTTAGCTTGGTGATGAACTAAAATCTTGTATCTTGCTTTCACGCTCAAGATCTATTAAGTTATAGGCTAGGTTTGGTCTCGGATTGCTCCTTAGCTCGCGGCCGTATATGGTGTAGGAAGTATGTGTGTGTTTTTTGAGTGTGTAGAGATTAGGATGGATAAGATGGATGGAATGGAAAGGATTAGGGTTTAAGGGGGTATTTATACTCCCTTAAGCCCATGGACCTAAGGCCCATATTTCCTTTTGGTCCATAACTAATCCCATCTAATTATCCTACTTAGTCTTCATATTTTGCTATTATTATTATCGTTCCACTAACTCGTTTATTTCACCCGACAAAATAATATATATTAAATATTACTTTAGAAGTTTCGGGATGTTACATATCATCCACAAACCGATGGGCAAAGCGAAAGGACTATTCAAACGTTGAAAGATATGCTTCGCGCTTGTGTGATAGACTTAGGTGGAAGTTGGGATGGCCACTTACCCCTAATGGAATTCTCGTATAACAATAGTTATCACGCAAGTATTCAAACCGCACCGTTCGAGGCGTTATATGGTCGAAAGTGTAGAACGCCGGTGTGCTTGTCTGAAACCGGAGACAACCAATTATCTAGACCCGAGATAGTCCAAGAAACCACCGACAAAGTACTTCAAATCCGAGAACGACTTAAGACGGCGCGTGATCGTCAAAAGAGTTATGCTGACGTCCGCCGTAAGCCATTGGAATTCAATGTCGGTGACAAAGTTCTATTGAAAGTCTCGCCTTGAAAAGGCGTTGTTCGCTTCGGTAAGAAAGGAAAGTTAAGTCCTCGATTCGTTGGACCTTTTGAGGTACTCGAACGAATCGGCACTGTTGCATACCTAAACTAGAGAGAGTTGTATAACTATTATTTAAAAAATCAATGTTGAAAAGGTTTTGTAAGTTTAAAAAATTTGTTTATTTTAGCTACATAAGTAAAAAGCAAATAACTTTCATCACTGAAGACCTTTTGTCCACCTCTTCTTTTACAAAGATCTACAGATATGATCCACAAATTACTTGCATTTTACCTCTTGAAAAACAAACTACACCTTTATCACTTATCAATTCTCTGTTAGAACGTACACCACATATTAGTTTGAGCTCTTTTTTTTCCTATTTGAAAATAGGTATTTTGAAAGCTCAAATAGGTTAAATATATTTTGGAAATCTTGAAAAAAAAAATCTATAGCATCTTCTTTCTTACAAGTGGATATATATTAAGAGTTTGGTAGCGTGTTTTTTTCTAGTTTGATATACTTAATTAGGTGAAGTGCTTTCATGTATTTTTAATAATTTATTCTACCCTATAATTATATCCATCCACGACCATGAGCTGCACTAAATTATATATTCTTTCAGTGTACAGTTTTTTGACAATGAAATTATTGCATATATGGATATATAATCGACGGATCATCAACAGTCACATATATCATCAACGGATCTACAAAAGATATCATCGTCAAATCTCCATGGTTACTGACCGATTGATCAGCGAAAAACTTGTTTGCAAGTGATATCCACATGTACAAAAGAGATAATTAATTAATGAGTTCTTGTAAATTAAAAAAAATCATTTAAAGAAAATTATTTTATGTAATATATATATATGTTCGATTAATGATAACTATCTAACTAAGTATCATGCATGAGAGGTAGAGTTCAAGAATGTGGTTGGTAACTCTTGTCGTGGCATACTAGCTCATAAGTGTCTAAAGCCGCCCATTCGGCATGTCTTGGTCCAACTTCGACTAAAGCATTTAGTCTCCTCATCACTATGATCGTTATTTGTTCTTGTACAAACTTTAATCTATGACCATCAAACATTTTACACATGATTAACGGTTTGTTAACGATATAATAGCTTTTCTAAACAAATATATAAGAAAACTAAATCATACAAAAACATACCTCCGTATGAGCACTAGCCAGACATAAGACCTCACGTGTTCAACGGTTGAGATCACTGATAATGGCATAATGGAGAATGCGAGTGGTTTCAAAGATGAAAAGATGTTCTTGGGCTTTTAGTATGTTGCTAAATGCTAATTGTCAACGTACACGTTTGTCGGTGATTTTTTTCGTTAGTGAATTTAGTTTTCTAGTACTGATTCGCGTTGTAAATTTTTTTTATTATGTATTATATAGCATTTGTGACTCGTTTTCTATGTGTTATTGATTATTTGATATTTATCGGCCACCAAGTATTTATTAAATGTAACACCACTTAAGAAATCTTAATTCCATCTCCGGTGACAATTAATACCGAAAATATAATCGTTTTAGTCAAAATATGAAAACAAAAGTTCTGAGGTAAAGTACAAAAAAATAATGGTGGATTTGGTGTAAGGATGACTTTGTGCAAAGTGGATGATGCAAACGTAATAATATAAAATATTCTTAAAACCATTTTAAAAACATATTTATAAATTAATAAAAAATGACATCAAGAACTAAGTTTTGCTGATTAAAATATATAAAATCAAGTATACTATTATGTAAAAAATAATTAATAAGTCACAAGATATACACCTAATTAGTGTTTTCACTGAGTTGTTGAATTGGATGACGATGCACAATTTTTGGTGCATTGGTAGGAAATAGTGTGCATGTTCCCACACACAGTATTTATGAAAATAATACTCGTTTTGTCACATCTCTCTATCCAAAAGTCCTCAAAATGTCAATTTACCAAACCACAAATTCCACATCAATTTTTGAAAGAGTACAAGTGTGTTAATCAGGAATGTGTCACGTTGATTTTTAAGGTTTAGAACAGTAGTCAATATTCCGATCAAATGGAACTACCCAACCACACTCTAGAAGCATCTAGAAACTATGTTTGTTTTATGATTGGTAAAATGCATGCAGTCTGCGGACAATATTTGCAGACGTCTATAAAAAAAGAGGTGGACCAAACCTCTGCAGTCTGCAAGAAGAAGATTGTTTGTTTTTTAACTTCTGTATATTATTAAAATAAACTGGTGGTGGTGTAGGAGCTATGGTAGTGGTTGGTGGTGCTGGATGGTGATAATGATAGTGGTGGACGGTGGTGGTGGTAGAGGCTGGTGGATGATGGATGGTGGCAGACGGTGGGTGGTGGTGGTGGCGGACAGTGGGTGGTGGTGGTGGTGGCGGACAGTGGGTGGGTAGGTGGTGGTGGTGGCGGACGGTGGGTGGGTGGTGGATGGTGTTGGTGGAGAATGGTGGTGGTGGTGGTGGACATTGTGTGTTGGTAGGGTGTAGTGTTTTAACCCTCTACAGACCTTGCAAATTTCGACCCCCACATCTTATCTTTCATTTCTTTCTTGACGCACAAAAAAGTCGGTGAGATTTGATTTGAAGGCTTGAAGATTTAGTGACCCGATTTAAGAAATAAATATGCATAAGTGATATAATTGAAACATTTTTAAAAGTTGGTTAATATTGTATGATATATTTTTGAAAAGATTAGAACATAATGTTGCATTGAATGGACTAACATTTCACTGGCTCAGACTTTGACAAACCATATGCACTTTTTCTTATTCGGATCTGAAAACCTTTTTTACATACACATGTAAATTGTAGTTTATCTCAACTAAGTTAATTGCAAACTGCTAAACACAATTTATTATCAATTAATTTTTAAAGCATATCGAGTTGCAAACTGCTATGTGTTTTGATATTAGCAAGTTAATTTTGTTTCAACAAGTTATTCGGCATATCTAAATTACTGTTAGATTGAATCTGACAAGCGCGATGCCCCTTTTAAACCCTACCTAGTGATCACTGGGTTTTCACCTCATTAAACCATCGGCCGAAGGAACTAAAATAAAATAGCCTTGAATGTACTAAAATTATCAGCAACTTTGTCATTTGTTTCTTATTGTACAATGAGCAGGACAACAGAATTAAATTTGCTAGAGCTTGGCAATATCAAATTCGAAATTGAATGATGTGATACTCGTAATCAAATTTGTTCTCAATTGATAGCCTGCAACTTTATAATCCTAGCAAACTATGTACAACTTGGCAACTCACTTTAAAAAATGAAGTCATCATATTATGTTATGAACCGAAACTGTTGTAAGGTATGAAACATTGAAATTTGTGTCTCGTCGGTTGTATGGCAACAAATATGAGTTTATAGTCTAAACGAGTTTTTGTACCCGCGCGTTGCGACAGAGTTTTTGTTTCTACTACTAAAATACAATCTATAGTACGTGTACAAAGTTTTTTTTTTAAGCTATAACAATGGTTTCAGAGCCAACTCAGAGTGGTGGCCTAGAGAGTGAGCCATTTGTGACCAATGAGGACGTTAGCCCTTAAGAAGGGTCAAGTGTCAAGGTTGAAACTATTACAAGGTATATATGAGACTTGTCCCACGCATAGACAACAAAAGTGGGATTTATAGCCACTTTTGGGTTAACTTTCCCTATTTGGGCTATAACATATTAGTTCTTAACTTACTTTGTAGTCAACTAGATTTTATTGCTTATATTGATATCGTTAATTGTTTATTGTTTAAGGAACTTCGGACACAATTTAAGGAGCTTAGACACAATGACGCATTTGTGAGTACGATGTTGACATACGATCTCAAGATTTGTTACTCATGTCGGTAAATGCAATAGATTACACGGAAAAGGGGTAGTAGACTTAACCCCTCTACATGTGGCATTTATTAAAAAATGATAAAAACAAAAAAGAATATGTAATCTGTTTAAGTGCTTCATTATACTTGATAAAGGGTTGTTGAATGGACGTTATGTTTTCACTGTCACGGTGCGTCTGAAATATAGAATATAGAATCAGAACCGTCGAAATAACCCAATTTAGGCACCCTAATACATGGTGGCATACACTACCCAAAAGCCGGTACCCGCATACACCCCTCCTACCCTTAGGTAGGAATAAGAAAAATGCTTCAAGATCATTTTGTATGGAATTCTAAATTTAGTAGATATCGTCATATCTTTAAAAACTAAAAAATAATCACTGAAATTAAAGACACACACGTAATTCATGCAATCAATGATTTATGTGTTTTTACATTAAAAATGTCGTGATTATCATTAGTACTAAAATCAGAGCTCTAAATAATGGAATCGGGCCGACATTTGTGCCAAATCGAATATAGTTGTTTGCTACTCGTCAAGAATATGGCATTGTAGCTCTCCTTGTAGCCAGCCCAAGCTATGCTCTTTTTAAGTCACGCATTTTCTGTCGTGTTGTTCTATATCAAATATGTCACTATCAAAAGTATCAAACGGTCACCATCAAACGTTGTTAAATAAGAATCAAAGGGTCAGTATCAACAAGTATAGACCAAATCAAGAAACAAGCAAGCCCGGCTGTATCTTAACTTAACTTAACTCCATTGATTTGTCCACACCCAATGTTGTATCGCCATATGCTTCTTAGTTAAATCGAGATTTAGTCTTTGCTTAATTCTCCCCGTCCCATAATAATATATGTTACTTGCCACCTTATTCTTGTCTTATAAACCACCCCTCTCTTACCACCACCACCACTCTCTTTTAATCACCACCACCACGGCCGCCACCAATGGAAGACTTCCCGATTCTCACCGAGCTAGACTCCGCATGCTCCGATCTCAAAACCATCCTAAAATCATCACAAACTTTGCAAACTGACCTCCAAAAACAAGACCAAAACTTTAAAACTCTACATGAAAGTCTAAATGTTGCCTCAAGAAGATTAGCCCCTCTACAATCGCTCTCTATTGCGTCAAAAGCACTCGAAACACGCATCAACCGTGCGGTTTCACCCGCGCTTGTCCTCATCGACGGATTCAAAATATCAGAACCCTTGCAACGTAAATTAGTCGACATTTCAACTAAACTTCCGGATCAAAAGTCAGAAAACCGGAGGCTTCGGTTATTGATCAAGTACGTTGATTGTGTTGATAAACTTAATATCGCGATCAACTTGATTAGCCAAGAGGGCGGGCCTGCGATCCAACGGTTGCAAGAGGTGGTGGAGTTTTTGAGTCGGACGAAGGCTACGGACCAGTTTAGGACACACCGGTTAAGAGAGACGTTGGTGACGTTAAAGGCGTTGTATGACACCGAGGTTGATTCTATGAAGTTTGATGGATTGCTTGATGAGGCTTTGTTGAACTTGCAAGATGAATTTGAAGGGATTTTGTTGCAGTTGAGGCATCATAATATTGGAGTGCCGACGGAAGAAGGTGGTGACGATGGTGGAGAGGTGGCGGGTGTGTCAGAGTTAGGGACTGAGATGGAGGTTGAAGTTCTTAGACGGATATCGGAGACCCTTACGGCTAACGATTGCTTGGATATATGTATTGACATATTTGTTAAGGTATTTCTTGTTCAATCTGAACACAACATACATTTTTTGTGTAATAAACATCAACCCTAACCAGCACATACTTAGCATCGTGTAGTCCCAACACGACAGGTTTTACCCATTTATTTAAACAAGTCGAACGGATTGGCGGGTAATAATAAAGTTGTAAACATGTTAATCGCGTTACTAGACTATAAAAGAAATTGTATAAACAGGTTAGCAGGTCGACCTAGGAGTGTGTATGGGTCAGTTTTCAAATGGGTTCAGTTGAGTTACGATTTTGCTATTTGGGCTTGAATGTTTTTGGCTGAAAAAAAAATCCCAAAACAATGAACTTGGGCATCAAATTTTGGAAGCTAAACTTTTTTGGCTATACCATTTATAATCCATAAATTCAATAACAAAAGACGGTTTTTTTATTTAGTTTTTACGCGTTCGTTTGGTTTATTAGGTTTTTGGTGCATGTAAAAACCGAGATCGTATCAGAAACTTGGATTTTTGGATTGACATAAACCCAAACCATCAATTTTGGATCTGTTTTGGTTACAAATCGGTTTTTTCATTTTCATGCACAATTGCACACCCCTAAGTCAAGTTTTTTAGTTAAATGGGTTAGCTTAAACACGACTGAGTTAGATATGACAACCCAAAAGCTAATTATTTTTTGTGTGTTTCTGAATTGACAGGTGAGGTATAAGAGAGCAGCCAAGGCACTAATGAAACTAAACCCGGATTACCTAAGAACATACAAACCCGAAGAGATAGACGACATGGAATGGGAAAGCTTGGAAACTTCCATAAGCCTATGGACCCAACACTTCGAGCTAGCGGTTCGAACTGTTTTCGTTTCAGAAAAGAACTTATGCAACCAAGTCCTAGGAAACATCATGGAAGGCATGGTCTGGCAAGAGTGTTTTGTCAAAATTGCCGACAAGATCATGGCGGTTTTCTTCCGGTTCGGTGAAGGTGTTGCAAGAAGTAACAAAGAGCCACAAAAGCTCTTCAAACTATTAGACATGTTTAACTCTTTAGAAAATATAAAAAACGAGTTTTATGATATTTTTGAAGGCGAACCGGGAGCAGACATCTGCTCCCGGTTCAGGGAACTAGAAAAGCTTCTAGTTCATGCTTCAACTAAAGTTTATTGGGAATTCGGGCTCCAAATCGAAGGTAACCAAGACGGGTTGCCACCACCGCAAGACGGATCGGTGCCAAAGTTAGTCCGCTACGCAGTTAATTACCTAAAGTACTTGACCACTGATAACTACACCGAGCCCATGGCTCACGTGCTTCGAACCGAACAAATATGGAAAGCGGGAGTTCTTTCCGCACCTGAGTCGGATGAGAATCTGTTAAAAGAAGCGGTTTTGAATGTAATGGAAGCTTTGCATAGAAATATAGAGTTGAAAAGGGGTGCCTACAAGGATAAAGTTCTTAACCATGTATTTACTATGAACACTTATTGGTATATTTACATGAGGACAAGGAATACCGAGCTCGGGAAGCTATTGGGGGAAAGTTACATGAAGAAGAATTACAAAGTCGTGGCGGAAGAAGCGGCTTACTTGTACGTGAAGCAAGCGTGGGGTGGGTTGGTGAGGTTGGTTGATAAACATGAAACATTCGAAGGAGATGATGCAAAGGGTAAGATCGAGGCGTTTCTCAAGGGGTTTGAAGAAGCTGCTCAGAGGCATACGAGCATGTACAGTATCCTAGAAGCCGATTTACGGGAGCAGATAAAAGAAGCGACTGTTAAGCTTATTGTGCCGGCTTATTCAGAGTTTTTGGACGCGTTTTCTGGTGTTTTAGATGTGAAATCGTACTCTTCTCCTCAGTCAATTGAAGGGTTATTAAGTCAAATTTTCTCAGGAATTGATCGGAATTCATCAATGGGTTCAAGGAGACGGGATCTTAAGGATCGGTTAGAAGGGAGAACTTCAGTATCGAGTGACATAGAACAAGTATTGGGAAGGGGTTCGCGTGATCGATTCCGGAGGAACCGATCAAATGCTAGTGATGCATAATGTTCTAATGGTTAAATAGAGACATGATTTGTGTTGAAAACTGTTTTCGTGTATGATTTGTTGAAAACTGAAATTTGTGTTGGAAGGTTTTTATATGCTAGATGGTATTTTGATTTGTATTATAAAACTGATTATCTAAAGTGTTAGCTGTCTGTTAGTCATAACATACTCCAATTTCTTGGTAAATTCCATCGGTAATCCGTCTTTAACTGCATTACTCAGGGTCTCAGGCCCTGTTTACAAACAAAACGTCGATGGACCCACATTCATCGACAAGAAATAAAACTACGTTTTATAAATATAAAATGTTTCTAAAACACCCTCTTACTAATTTATGTGATATTCTTGTAAACAAAAATGTTTACAAAATTTATTAGAGTTTAATATTTTTATAAAACAACAATGTGTATAAAGTAATTTTAAGACTTTACATATTTTTGTGAATCAAGTCAACTTTTACAAATATAGAGCTTCCCAGCCCCTTACTATCATATAACTTTTAAATTAAATACTATTTAAAGTGTTTGATAACTTTAATTTTCTAACAAAAATATATAAACACTTAACTCAGCAGTTGACCTTAATAAAACTAAACTTCAAACAATTACTCTAAAATTTTCATATACCCCTAATACTATTATCTCTATAACTGAAGTCTAAAAGTCAGCTTATTCATAATTTGCTTGATTTTGAGAAATAAGATGAATGCAAGATCAAATTGACCAAGTCAGCTACAAAGTAACCCGCAATCCCCTTAAAGCATAGCTGAAAACACGTTTTTACATGACAGGAATCAACCATGTGATGAAACACAACAAGTTGTCTAATTGTACCTCGATGTTGCATCAAGATGATCGGTTGTTGTTCTTTGGTGGTGTATTTGCGAACTTCCAAGACACACGTAGAAGAGCTTCGTTAACTTTGGAACCTGCAACTTCATCCAAAGGCACTGCATTACCAATCTCTTTTACTTCTTCTTTTGTAAGTTTCACATTAACCGAACCAATATTGTCTTCAAGATTTTTAATCTTGGTTGTACCTATTATGTCAAATGATTAGTAATTAATTCATGCATCACATCTATATATGATAAAATGAAGATGATATATAAAGTAGACTCTGACCCATTATCATATTCTTAGTGGGGACAATGGGTTGGTGCATGGTCGTTTGGATTGGTTTAAGGCTCAAAAACGAAGCAAAAATAGAAAAAACGGTCAGTTTTTGAAAATTGTTCGGTTTCAATTTTATCATTCGGGCTTAAAATCATTGGGCCAAAGAAACTTGTCCAAAATAATGAATTTTGGGCCTAAATATTTTTGATAATTAATGATTAACTAATTATTATGCATTTAGGCTAAAATATTTGGGTTACATTGTTAGTTAAATTCTTGTACATTTCTTAACTACATTCAAAATAGTAAATAAAAAAAATCCATAAATTAGGTTCAGTTTGGTTTTTAATAAAAACATCAAACCAAGCCGTCAGTTTTTGTTTGGGTTGTTCATTATGGTTTCATGCCCACCCTTAGGGTAAGGGTTGAAACGAGTCATTTTAAGTACATTTTGAAATGGGTCGGGTCAGGTTCATCTGTAACCACCTTTTGTCCATTTCTGTAAACTTTTTATAAATAATTAACATGTAAGTTTCAATTACAAAAACAAAATAACTTACCAAAATAAAAATATAAATATCTATATAAAACGAATTTAACCTGTTCAGTGTTCAACCCACTCTACCCATTTCCCTTTTAGATTTGACCCATATACGATACAAGTCAACACAAATCAACGTATATATAAGTGACCGAGTTAAAATTGTCACGTCTACGTTATTATTTACTTCAGAAACTTGTTTGACCGACTTAGTCAAAATTACCCGGAATCGGTACCACATCATTTCCTTGATGGAGAACCCACGCAAGTGCAAGCTGAGCTGTTGAACATCCATGCTTTTCCGCTATTGCTTCTACTCGATCATAGAAAACCTTATTTTTTATAAGGTTTTCTCCATTAAACCTAGCATTCCATTCCTAAAACACAAAGATTATTATAATTTTTCATATTTTATATTCCAGATCCAAAAATCGGAAGAATTGTTTGTGGTTGATTAATTACCAAAAAACTATTTTTGGGAATGCTTTCTTTTATTGCTTTGCCCCCAAAAAATCCCCGGCCTAGTGGACAATACGGAACTATGCCAATTCCGAGTTCCCTAAAAGAATAAAGTTTTCATTTTTCAACAAACTTGTAATAATATAGAAAAAGTCTTATAACAATTATACCTGCACAGCGGAATCAGTTCATCCTCAATCTCCCGAGTCCAAAGGGAATATTCCATTTGCAAGGCGGTGATTGGATGAACCGCATGCGCTCTCCTAATGGTGTCTGCGCTAGCTTCTGACAGCCCGATGTACTTTATTTTACCTTCTTCCACCATCTTTTTAAGCTCTTCCATCTAATGTTAACATATGTGAAACTAAATTTGGTGTAATACTAACATCATTGAGGTGGCAAGATGGGCAGGTGTGTATGAGTTAACACGACGGGCCAGGTCACGTTGGATTGTTGAGTAGATACATAATGCTTGTGTTATGATATGATTATAAAAAATTATTATTACAATAATCAGCAAAATCTTAGAATAAAACAACTCAAGACGTTATATGCTATGGGTCCGCTTTGGGCTTAAACCAAACCAAAAACTGAAAAATCAACTTTTAAAAAACATAAAACCAAACCTTCAATTTTTAATTGGCTCATGTATGTCAGTAATTCAGATTACTGCTCGGTTGTTTCGGTTTTGTGCACACCCCTAGTACGCAGTGACAAATTTAAAAATTTTGCTTAGAGACCGTGTTTACGAAAAATCATTTTTGCTTAGAACATGTTCTAACCCCTAACCGAACCCGCCCTACCAGCTTCGTTTGCCAGGCCTAGTGATAATAGACTGTTCCATTTTGACTGATTTTACCGGTTCCCCATTTAGCTAACTTTTCTTTCTTAAAGTATCCGTTTGAGATAAATCATAACTTGACCCGACAAATGATAACTAACGGGTCAAAAGTGTCATCTAAAGATACAAAAACATAAATGTGAACTTACAGTATCCTCAATAGGCACAGTTGTATCAATCCTATGAATATAATAGAGGTCAATATAGTCAACACCTACCCGCTTCAAACTACCCTCACAACATTCGCGTGCATATTCGGCACCACCTTTAACCGTAACCTTACCGGGCTCGATCTTATAAATACCAAACTTTGTAGCTAACTGGATCTTATCGCGCGGTAGTTCCTTTAACAACTGCATTGTAATTTGTATGCATAAAACCGTGATGCCAACCGCAGGCGTAAATTTACCATCATTCAAATACTACCTTTCCGATAAGTATCTCGTTAGCGTGATCTGCACCGTACACATCCGCAGTATCAAAGAATGTAATGCCTAAAGTAAAAGCTTGTTTGAGTACTTTAATGGCATCTTGTTCAGAGAGTGGATTATTATAGACGCCAGTAAGGCCCATACAGCCATAGCCTAATCTTGATACCTATATAAAAATTAAAACTTTATATATAAGTCCTAAAATGAAACCCTAAAAATTGGGGGTATTTATTATTTAGAGAAATTGGTAAAAGATCAATTAAATTAAAGCCTAGGAAAAATTGAAGAAGATGAATCTGACCTCAAGTCCTTGAGTTCCGAGGTTGACTCTTGGCATCTGGGTTGTTGAATTGGTGGTCGCCATTGCTGTTGGACTAGGATCGTGTTTGGTCAACTTTCTCTGTCTGTCGGGTCGAATTAATGGGGTTGATCGGGCCTGGTTGTGGCGGGAAATATGTGATTATATGGCAACGCCAGCTTAAGTTGATGTGGACGTGTAACTGTCTGCCAGAGTGTACTGGGACGACAAGGCCCCTTGTTATGATGAGGCGGTAATATCGCCCTCCGGTGATAAATGAGGCGACGCGACAAGTCCCTTTATTTGACCAGCTTGATTTTGAATAAAATTTATGTTAGGAATGTAGATAAAAGGAGGGATATGATCATCATACACCACTCTCACATGTCTATACGGCTTGTATTGGCATATACGATCGTATAGGGTACGAATGACTGACAAGGGAAAAAAAACAGCTTTTTGCAGCCTATACGGCTGTCTCGTATTGCCCTTTGACAAGCCATAAAAACCTATACGGTCGTATAGGGCTATATGACCGTATAGAAAACATTTGCAGAAACATTCAGACTGCCTTAATCGTTGCCGGAAAACGACTGTACAAGCCGTATAGTGCTATACGACCCATATTGACAGATTTTCAATTCTCTAAGCTTTAAACATGAAAGATTTTTATGATGGTTGATAAGATTAGGTTGAAAGTAATTTGATTGAATGTAACATTAGGATAGAGGCTTAAAACGTGAAAGATTTGTTTGATGGTTTATAAGATTCTACCCCGAAAGCTAGGTCAACCAGCCACAAACAGTCTTGAGCTTTTGACGAGCTAAGCTTAAGCTTAACATTTAAGCATGTTAAGATAAACGAGCCAGATACGACCCATATAAATCACATATTCTAGATATATGGTCTTCATTTGTTTTTTAAAGTTTCTATACGGCCATATAGGCCTATACGACCCGTATAGGGATATACGAGGCACTATAAACGATGGCCGACAACTTCAGACGCAAGCTGACAATATTCAGGTGCTATACGACCGTATAGCCCTATACAAGCCGTATAGAATTAAAAGTGGTGTGTGAGGATCATGGGTGGTGTGGGAGGATCCCTTGCCTAAAAGAAACAAGTTTCAACAATATATTCAGAATTTTATAAAACTTTATGGTTTTAAAAGAAAAATTAATTATGAATAAAATTAATTATAATAATATAATCTTAAAAAAAACAAACTTTTTGACAATTTAGGGTGTGTTTGGGATTCCGTATTCAAGTCCAAAAGGACTTATTGTAAAAGGAATTATTAAATATAACTTTTCAAAAACGAGTTTTGAAGAAAAGTGTTTGGATTAACTTATAAACAATAGGTGATAAATTTGTGTTAAATTGATGATGGTAGGGTTAAATTGATGGTGATAGGCATAGCTGCATGGGTAAAATTGATGGTGGTAGGGATGTAGTTGAGGGCTGCATATGTTAAATTGATGGTGGTACGGATGTAGTTGAGAGCCGCAAATGTTAAAATTGGTGTAAAATTGATGGTGTAGGGATGTAGTTGAGAGATGCATGTGTTAAATTGATGTTGAGAGATTGGTGGTGGCAGGGATGATTGAGAGCTGCAAGGGTTTCTCATCAAACCCCAAAGTTTATAAAGTTGGAATCTCTTAACTCTAAAAAAATCTTTCTTTTTACATTTGGTGGGAAGTTAAAACTCAAAAGAACTTATGGGTTACAAAACATATTTTAAACTATTAACTTCTTCCAACAGTTAATAAACCACAATGAGGGTTCAATAAGGAATCCCAAACACCACCTTACTTACCCTGGCAAAATTGTTCTTCAAAAAACCCGTCCCTTACATTTTGTTTTATAGAATACTCGTACTGACAAATTTTCAATTCCTAAAATACCCGTCCCGTATAAATTAGTGCACACATATGGCTGTGAATGGCCCAAAAATTTACTCGCCAAATTTGTTTTTATACACGGTCTGACCATTTAAAAATGGACATTTGGGTATTAACTGTGAAGGAGAGACAACGTTGAAATCTCTTTCAAGTGGTAATTTCAAGAATTTTTCTTATATTTATAGCAGGATGAGAAGGCAGTGATAATATGCATGATGTTAATGAGTCCATATTATTGGTTGACATTGTGATTTGTGAATGATAATGATTTATAAAACTATAATTGTTTAAAACAAGTGACCGAAATGTTCGATTTACACTTGTTATGTTGCCGAAATTTCAGTAAATGATCTAATGCTTTAACCAAAGAGGACAAAATTCTCGTTACACACCAAACCTTGGCCTTGATTTTGGCACACATTACACAACGAATTAGAGATAGGCTAGCCTTTAGAATGTATCTAATAATTTTCTGTTTTTACTTTTTTTGTTTTTTAATTAAATTTTGAGTTATGATTATTTTATTAATTTTTTATGGGTTTTTTTTTAGCTATAAATCTTTCTCATCCTTCTCATTTTTGTCTCATTTTATAAAATAACTTAACCCTGTATAAGAATTATAAAACATTTTCTGTGTTAAATAAACTGACTCCAAAAATATCTTAGGCCCAATAATTAGAAAGTATTTAAGCCCAACATGTAAGAATGTTATCTTGTAATATGAATCTTTTTCTCTATGTTGGATGCATCTAGTATTATTTTTCTCTCAAAATTCTTTTTTGAATGGAGTGATTTTTCTCAAATAAATATCAAGTTTTCTATATTATATCTATACACAAATTCATAATCTAATATCAAATTTGTTTGTGTTCATAATATTGAAGCCTGTAACTCGCATTCGTATACGTGAATATCCAAAAATTGTGCCGGTGGGAATAGCCCGCTTGGTAGAGGCTCTTGCCTCTTAAATCCAGGAAAAATGTATATTAGTTTGGAGTAAAGTAGGAGTAACGTAGATTTGCCGTGAAAAAGAAATAAGTAAAACTAGATACTTGATCATATTCGTATATGACAAATATTATTGAATCTTCAAACCAAATGGTGTGTGGTCCAATGTTATCAAGGTGATTGTTGAGGTGAAATCTGACAAATATTTCTAAATATATTTGAATCTTATAATCAAATAATAAAATTACAAGTCATAGTTTATATAGTTATATATTCATATTTTCATCATCTTTTTTTATTTAGCATCCTTAATAAACTAAAAAATCAAAACTATTTAAATTTATATATTTTGTGCAATCTTCTGGTAGAGACCCATGTCCATTCCATTGTAAGCTATAGGAGCATACATCCACATGTCATCTGAGCTCAACAACTACAAGAAATTTACAAATCATAGTTAGTTGATGAAACCTTAAAAACAAAATTATGCTCTTATTATTGATGAAAAACTATTATTTTAAATTAGTATTCTTATTAGTTTACCTGAATTTGAAGCTTCAAGAACTTCACATATTCAACTGCTTCTTCAAGCATTGTGCTAATGTCAACCTTTGTACCATTTGGTACAAGGGTTTGAAGGATTCTCAATCTTTCATTTATCCTCTCTCTTCTTTTCTGCAAAATTAACATCTTCTTAAGTCCACAATAAGAAATTTATATTGAAATGCAAAAACGAATGATTTAAACATATTATTGAATAGTTTTCGTTTTAAGGACCCATTTTTACTAGCCTCACCGGGCCTTCGAAATCTTGGGGATGGATATTATATATAAATATGAGAGCAATTTACTTTTTTTGCACAATCTATAGTTTTAAGGAAAATATATAGTACTCACCCTTGCGTATAGGCTTTGCGGATCAGTTGCGGTTCCTCTACTCGCTCTTGTCTTTCCATTCGGGTTAACCATGCAATCCATATCTTGAGCTCCATTACAATCATCATTGGAGCTAGAAGAACTAGAACTTTGTCCATTCTTTTCCCCATTATTATTGTAAGCATTTTCTGCGTTGTGATTTATCGGCTGGTTGTTCTTTGATTGCACATTCATCTTTGTTTTCTATAAACAATAATACAAAACAAGATTCTGTTAGATTTTAATCAATGGGGTTAATATTTTATGTTATCTCATGTTCTTGAAGATAAACAACAGATTCCACAATCTCACAATGACACATAAATTAATAAAATAATATAGACTTACATTCTCTCTGGAAACCCGAATTCTTTTCGTGGTGTTCTTGGTTTTCTGATTTTTGACTTCATCATCCACCACATACCGCGAATCAGGTGTCTCGTGCTTCCTCTTGATAGGGGTTTCCCTACTGGAAACAAGTGCTGCTACATCTTGTGCCAAGTATGGTAGGCATGAATTGTTGGTCTCATTCATTTTATGAACATTGATGGATTGATCACATACATCATTTGATGATGGAAGAACAATATTATAAGGACAATATGGGAAACTCTCAAATGAAGGGGAGATTGTGTTAAGACTAGCATCACTGCCACTGAAGCTGTTTTCTTTAGAGAAAAAATGTTGGAAATTATTAGGGTTAACATCATCAATAACTAAATGCTCAAATGAGTCAAAATTGCTAGATTCATCACTAACAGACATAAGGATGTTAGGGATTTCAAAGTTTAAACCAAGACCACATTGATCAGAACCTTCATCAGTGCTAAACATCATGGCTAAACTGTGCCATTCTTCATTAGAGAAGCTTCCAAAAGACTCCATCTTTTTCTTTCTTGTACTTTTGATGAATAAAGAAGAGGTTTTGAAATGATTGGGAAACTGAGGAACAATGCCCTTTATAAGGTTTCAAAAGTGTTGGTTAGCATTGACTATAGATTAGTTAATTGCTAATCATTGAGTTAAATGGGTGATTGACATCAGCAGTCCACTATGGGACCAAGCTCATGCATTGCAAAGTACAACTCATAATTAGTATGACTACCAAAAATATGTCATTTTCATTACAACCAAAATATATAAAAAAAAATTTGAAAGGCCAGACTATATTTAGAAAAAACAAACGAACTTCAGCAAGAAGCCAAAGTCCGGAACAAAGAAAGACAAGTACAAAATAAATGTAAAAGAGAACCAGAACGACAATGGAAATTAACAAAACTGAAGCGTCATCATATCTCCTAAGCCACACTTTCCCTCTTGTATTCATATAGTGTACGTGTACCTGTTATGACAAACCTGATCGAACCGTAACAGACCTAAATAAGCAAGCTTAATTAATTCCTCTTTGCTTTGTGTTACATAAAATCTCTGTTTTCCAGTCCGGTCATGAAAAAACATGTAGAAATTAACCTACAAACATTGTGGCCTAACGCTTCTTTTTCAATGTGGACTTGGCCTAGTAGAACTAGCCCTTTGAGTATGCACCCCGGGTTTGTATGAAATTAAGATTCTATGTAATTTGTTTCTAGCTAGTGTTAATAAACAATGAAAAAGAAACTTAGCTAGGGTACAAATTCTCATGTTTGTTCATATTCTAATCTAATCTTCTCGTCCGCTAGACTAACTATATATCATAGTCAATGTGGTTTATGTATATCCTTGGTTTACTGTTGTTCTGAAGTTTCAAAAGGTAATTTTGTTTCTTTTTTATTGTATAAAGTTACAAAAGATTAGTCTCTGATAGGTGTTAGCCACTGTTAGGGATATCCAGCTGTTAAGAGGAGATTATTTTCGATTAAAGTAACTCGGCACTAATTGCACACACACAACATAAGGAAATAAAAGACACCGATAGGTGTTAATTTACGTGATTCAATTTAATCTGACATGTAGCAAGACAATATTATTGAAATGTTGTGTGTTACAGTTACAAAGACTTGTATTTATAGACTAAAGGTTAGGGTTGCCTAATACATGAAGGCCAAGGAACTCTCCAAATATAGTTTTGCTGGAGATCTGGTTACCAGCCATTATCAATCCTGCCCTAAACACCATTAGGGTCGGCGCCCTTATCAGACTCTAGAGACGTTAACTGTTGCCAAAGTCTCCACAGCGTACCCCAACAATAGGGTCCGCAACGAAGAAGAGCATAACCAACCCAATAACTATGTAACATCAGACTTCACATAGCAACCAATTAATATTGTTTGATTCGTCCATAAGGATTTGACAGCTTAATTTGTTTGTTGTTATCAGAGGGGGAACTTCTAAAGACATATACTCATTGATTGCTTCCACATGCTCAAACATGCTTAGCTAGGCAGGTCTCTCTCATCCACTTACAAGACATCAAAACACGTTGGTGATATTACGACAAGGCATTATAACCTATGGTATATCTTCCATGTTTACAACAAAACAATATCTGATTTGCCTAAGTTATAAAATATGCAAGTGGTGCTCTGTTTTTTATTAGTGGTTATATACTTTATTTCTCGATTAACCAATTAATTGATAAAGAAAAGAAACAGCACATGTCCTATATACAATTCCTTTCCAATTTTGTTATCACACATCTATAACATATATAAACGAAAACCAAAAAATTTTAGGTGTCGTGATGTAGTCGCCCCCACCTTTATGGAGTCACCAGATTGCTTGATTTTAAAATAATGAATTCTCATTGATTTAACCCGGTTTGACCCAGATAGCTCTCATGGGTCATAACACCGCAAAAGTCTAATTCCTAAATATCTCTCACAATCAGACGTGTTTTCTTCATGTCTCTCTCTCCCTCAATTCTGAAAAACCCTAATTTCTTCCTGATATCGAATTTAGGTCTCGCTAATAGATTTGGGTGATCTTCTATTAGCGTCAATTGCCAGGTAAACATTCTATTATGTTAATTTTGTTGCTTCCAAGGTGAATTAATTAGATTTTCATATACTTCAAGAGTACTAAAATTGGTAGTGACTTTGTTGATTTCGTTAACTTTGGGTGTCGACTTCGATGGCAACTCTGTTAGGTTTTCATATCTTATATGTGAAGAAAACAAGATTCTTTCAAATTAAACAAGATTCTTACGAATTAACAAGTTTTAGGACTTTTTAAGAATTTGGTTTTTTATTTTGGGACAATTTAACTACATATTTGAAACATATGATAATGATTTTCTGGATCGTAAGTTTGGTTATGAAATCAATTAATAATAATAATAATAATAATAATAATAAGAAAAATTGGATTTTAATAATCCCAGCTTGGCTGATAATAATCCAACTTTGAAAGTAGCTGTCACTGGTCCCAACTTTCACACTATTTATTTTCATTGGACCTCCGTTAAAAAAAACTTAACGACGTTATGTTTTTTTTTAAATTTCAAACTGATATTTTAGGGCTTTTGATCGGAATGAGAATACGAGTCGATTGATGTAAAACTTAACTTGAAACGACGCTTCAAACAGCTTGATTTTGTTAATTAAAAGTTAAAACACCGAAATTGAAGCTTCCTTTAGTCGTTTGGACCACCGTTCGGAAGTAAGTTTTACATCAATCGACTCGTATTCGCATTCCGATCAAAAGCCCTAAAATATCAGTTTGAAATTTGGAAAAAAACATAACGTCGTTAAGTTTTTTTTAACGGAGGTCCAATGAAAATAAATAGTGTGAAATTGATAGCTACTTTCAAAGTTAGGATTATTACCAGTCAACTGCGTTAAGTTGGGATTATTAAAATCCAATTTTTCTAATAATAATAATAATAGCAAAATCTTTATTTTTTCACTATACAGAAGCATGTATATGATTACATAATAATACTTATTCACATCTTCAAAATGGTGGGTATTCTGATGTCAACACTCTTGCGGGTATAGCTGGTAATGACTTTTGATTAGTTATAGAAAACAAAATCAGATTCACAATCATATTTGCCTAAAGCACCGAATCTGACTGTTCTTCATTATTCATATTATTAGTTTAGCGACAAAAGGGTAAAGAAATAAATAAGGTCAGTTTGATGTGCAGTTTTCTAATTACGTAATGTCTTGGTGATATATAATAATGAAAGATGGGGAATAACTTAGTTGAAATTGGATCAAGTACCTTACGTGCAGGTATGTGTTAACCCTTTAAAACAAGTAGCTTTTTTATTTTATTTTTTACTCTGGATAAGCATTTAGAAGCTTATGTTAGACACAATTCAAAAAATAGGTGTGTTATACGGGTTGGTTAGGGTTGGGTGACCGGGTCGTCTACACACATTTCTTTCTCTATTTTATGAATATTATAAATGAATGCATTTGGCCCTTGGAAATAGAAGCCAGTAACGAAAAAAAAGCAACAACTGATTTCAATTACTAGCAGGCGAGCAAATAGTCACAAACATAGAGTTTTTTTGTAACTTATAATTTACTCTTTACCTATAACTACTATTTATATTAATAAATTACTCTGTTTACTAAGGTGTTGTGTGAAGTATTAATTTGCTCAATCAACTATTAGCACAAAGCTGTAGCCAAAAAAATGAGTAAATTTAGAAGTTAAAATAGATTCAGGTCAAAATGGGTTATGATAAAAAATAGGTTCGCCTCATAACTGTATTAGTAGGTTCGGATCACAACGGGTTCTTACTAAAATAAGTTTGTGTTGAGGTTGGGCAAATTCGGTGGGTTTGGGTTTGTGTCACGGATCAAAACGGGTTCGGGTCAGAGCGAGATGTTTAAACCATGGTCATTTTGGTTTGGGTTAGGACGGGTCTGATCAAAATGAGTGCAGGTCAAAGGTCTGATAGAAAACATGGTCATATACGACTGGATGCAAAGAAGAAAGAAGAAAACAATTTATAGCAAGGGAAAAATCAAAGGTAAAGCGATAATTTTTAACATTTTTGGCTCGCTAAAAAAATTGTAGTATAGCATTTAGTCCTTTTGTATCTCACAGAATGCAACAACTGGAATTGAGGGTAGAATTGTAAATCTGTCGTCTAAAGCTCATCACTCACCTATCTATGAACAAGAGATCTAATTTGATCAAATCATTGATAAAGATAGGTAAATCTATCGATATTTTATCAGGTAATGTCGTTTAATTGCAGGTTTACTCACTACTGACCTATGCTGAATATTGCTACTAAATTATTTGCAATTGTAGGTGTTGCAGATTTGCGAATAGACTGTCAACCAAAAGCTTTTTGTGAAAATACTACCTTTATGCCAATGTTGAAGACCTCTTAACACCTACAAATTTTGAGCCCCTAGGATATGCATTTTAGTAAGTATAACACAAATCTTGAGGTTAGCGCCCGCTTATCATTTGTAAGACATTCTAAATATGGGATGCCATCTAAAACCGGCCACTTAAATTAGAATTGATTCTCTTTTGGTTGCACCATGTATTTGTACTGTACCACTACTATAACGAAATTACACCGACACCGTTCGAATTCCTGCTTAAACATGTGAGTTTATTGTCATACATCATGCTTGCATATAAATGTGGGTTACTTTTTTGTTTGGTTAATGTTTAAAATATGTGATTGTAAATAAATATATGATGTTCCTTTCTATGCAATTAGTGTTAAGACATTAGAGTTTGTTCAACAAATTTTTAACTTTTGTGCAGTGGCGGATCCAGGAATTTTTTTTTGAGTGGTGCACTACTTTTATATGTTTCAATTTCACCGAGTCGGGTATATAAAATTCCGGGTCGGTTTGAGGTTTGGGTCGGTTCGATGGTTCGGGAAAAGTTCATTACATAATAAAAATACGATAAAATAATAAAAGAGACACCGTCATCTAACAAAAACTAACAAACTAACAAATTAAAACCAATAACCTAACAAATTAAAACTAAATTTAACAAATAGCTTAACAATTAAGTAGTTAACACTTAACAATTATGAACAATTAACATTTAACAATGAATTATTACCTTCAAAGTGGGAGGATTCGAGACTCCGAGTAAGAGTAGGCAGTGGCAGGAGGACGGGGATCAAAGACGGGCTGGGTGGCTGATAGAGTGATAGACTGATAGAGTGAGTGGCTGATAGACTGATAGACTGGTTGGTCAGGGGTTGTGCGGGGCATGCGGGCAGCGGGAGTGGCTGAGGGAGGCTGTTGGCGCCGGCGGACGGCGGTGGACGGTGGTCAGTGGCTTACGGTGGTCATATACGGCGGTGGACGACTGCTATTGCCTGTTTGCGAAGAGAGGCGCTGCTTTGCTTATGTTTGTTATAAAAAACCCTAACATCAGTTAGGGTAACTTAGTAAGAAAAAAAAACAAAACAAAAAAAACGGGAATAGAACCTGCGACCTCCGGGTTACAAAACCCACAAACTACCATCCGGGCAAGCACTTTATATGTTTTTAAGATGGTTCCTGTATAATTTATAGGGTGATTCCTTTATTATTTTCTATATATAAATACACTATAATTTCGAAACGCAGAACCACCCGTTACTACCGTAGATCCGCCCCTGCTTTTGTGGAGTTACTAACACAATTCATACAACGCCCATATCTTTGTATACAAATATTTTTCTTTAAATGTATACAAATATTTGATAATGTCCCCTATCTATTAAATTTTTTAGGTTAATAAAAAGGTAACAAGATTGGTAATCGTTAAAGAATTCCACACATAAATCAACAGTCTTAAGCATTTTTAGTATACAATATGTAATTTTAGTCATAAAATTAATATTTGTAAATGTAATTAAATTTGTCCGTATTTAATTAAATTTATTTATAAGTATGTAATTAAAGTTGTCCTTATTTAATTAAATTTATAAATGTAGTTAAATTTATTTGTAAGTTTGTGAATTATGTCAACATCTTAAATAAATTTTATAGTTGAATCAAATTTTACTTAAAACAAAATGAAATTTCACGATACCAAAAGTTAATTGGATGAAATTGGGACTATATACCATTAAGCGATGCTCATTATTCGACTATGACTCACTCCAATCCAACTATAAGCCTACCCATCTCAATTGAAATAGCTCAAACGTTAAAAGATATAATAAACGTAACAAACTAATATATACGTATCAAATCAGAACTCCATTGAAAAATAAAACAAATAATTACAAAAACTAAAATAGCAAAACAGTTAACAAAAAAAAACCAAAATAAACCCCCGTAACACGGGGGCTAAAAGCTAGTTGCTAGATATATTTATATACACCTTTTTTTTCCTCGATCAGTCAGTTCAAGGACAAAGAAGCAGCACATGTCCTATATATATAGTTCCTTTTCAATTTTATTATCATACATTGCTAAATGGCAGTTCGTAAAGAAAAAAACGTTCTTAGAATTTTAAAACATGAGAATATAATAACCCGTATTTTGTATACGATTTCTAAAAGACGTACCCATATTAACGTTCGAGACGTTAAACAATTAAACCTTTTAAAATGGGTCCTAAACTTCAGCTAGCTTATATGATAACAAAACATTAGGTTGTTTGATAATCTTGTGATGAACATAGGCTTGACCTTGACTGATTAAGAGATAATATCTGAATTATTTAGCATGTTTGTGAAACTTAACAGATAAGAAGCTTCATGAACCATAAAGAGGTGTATTTTGAATTAACCAAATACACTATATCTCTGATCAATTCAGAGGAAGTCTCTTAATAAAATCATTAAGAGACTGCCAAAAATATTGTATATAAATATGTATTAGATAGGCTAGCTTTTTGGTATATGTGTATCCCTGTTATATTGTTAAGGTTTGGGTTGGTGGAAAATGTGATGAGAGAGAGAAATTTGTTTGGAAATTAGGGCTGGCCTCAACGTGCGTTGAAGTCTGACATTGTTTAAGAAAATAATTCAATAGAGTTCGGAAAGGCGAGTTTAGAAGCCGACATATGAGAGCACGAAGAGGTTTTTGTCCCCTAAGCTGTCCTAAAAAAACTATTCCATAAGATCCCACAAAGATCTTCCATTTTCTCACGAACAGAAAATAAATATATTATATATAATAAAAATAGAACTTTCAGCAAACTTAAGTATTTTGAAGACATTACAATTTAATGAATACAACTGGAGATCTCAACGGTTGTTCAAGAAGAATTATAAAATGCAAAAGTAAGATAGAATTTCACAACGTTATGTGTTATGGGTTAAAGTAGTATGCGGTAGCTAGTTAAAGCGTCACGAAACTGCTACGTAGACAGTGAGATTTTAACTTGCTCACTCATAAACTTGGGCATTTTGGCTTAAGTAGCGTAAAATAGTTAGTTATGAAGTGACCGGGCACATGTTTTTTTAATGAAGCTTGCCATTCAAACAAAAACAAAAACCGCAAGTTACGTTTTACGTGTAGTAATGTATCCTATATTTCGTAAAAATACTCCTTTATGATCCTAATTTCTTGCTAACATATTCTATGGTTAATGAACGCCCTAAAACTAATCCTCACTAATAATAAATGCCAAAGTGTAAACTTTTTTCAATCATGAAATCAAGGGGTTTCAGAATTTAGATCGTGTTTAAACGGATTCTAATTCTTTATCCTGAAACTACCCATATTCCCCTTAATGTATCTACACATTTTGCATTTGACTTTTAACTACGCATAGTTTATTTATATATGAAAGTTGGCATATTCTTCTCCGTCTATATCTTCTTCCACAATAAGTCGGATTTTCTTTTCTTTTAAAATGAAGATGTTCATATGTTAAATGTGTTGCATACTTGTATCTTGATAATATATGATACGTAGAGCCCTTTAAATAATTTTTAGAAAGGATTAGAACAATCATAGCTTTGTCAATGATCCACGTAACTACATTTTGATACATTAATATCCATAATTAGCCGCATCATTTATAAAACAATAATCCAAAACATCAAACAATTAGTATTTACGGTGGAATACTAAAGGTGCACAAACTGTGCTAACCCAACCCTGGAAACTGGTTTGGATCTGAACCAAACCATAAGGTTGAGATTCGTTTTGTAACTATGTACTTTAAAACGGGTCAAGCCCAAAACGAATCGGCTAAAACCCAAAAACCGGGTTGAAGCCCGAACCAAAGCACCAAAAATCAGGTTTACCCAACCCAAGCAGGTTTGAAATAACCTGATTTTATTTTAACTTTCCCCCTTTGTTAGCTTACTGGTAACGTTGGATGATATCGTCGTACCGATCGTAGTTCAATGTAACTTTTATTATTTAGGCTTCAAACTAAAAACTTTTAGTGGCCCATCTTTACCTCCGATAGAAGTTTTAACGTAACTGCATTTTCTAATACAATTAAATCGATCAGTTTTAACCTAGTGGCTTTTCCTATACTATGGAATCTTGTATTTTTGGAGCATTTTTTTAGTTGAAATTGTATTTTTATGGAATCATAGAATTAAGTAGTTAACCCGGTTAAATATCTCGATATTATCGGTTGTACGCTTGTACCCTTTCTAAGCCCAACCCAATGAGGTTCAAAAACCGTTTTCATAACATAGGTTAGATTAATACATTGTACATTACATGTTATTAGACTATCCATAATGCAAGAGCTCTTGCTTTAAGCTCTTCCCATATGCTCTATGACACCTCATCTCTCCAACGGGTTTTCCCATTTACCTTGTAACAAGTATCTAGCATATGAGTCTCACATCTCCCCTCACAAAATTTTTTTCTTCTCCTTTTTTAAGCCCTTAGTTAAGAGTTTTTTCCACTCTATCTCATCCATATCATAAACCACATCATTAAGGGCAACTAAGACCGGCTCTTTAATTTCCCTACATTGTACATTACGTTAAATGTTTGTAATGAAAAGGTAACGAAAAAAGTCTAAAATAATTTTTAATAGTCAAAGGAAATCGTGTTTCCCTAAATGTTACTTGAACTTGGTCATAAGTGATCACTCCCTTAAAATATGCAGATTCCCATTCCTTTGAGATTACGTGTCGTGCTGAGATTGTTTCATAAAAATAAATAAAACAACCAACTTAATAATAAATATAATGATTTTTATAATTTGCATGCTTTTATTAGTTTTCAATTAATGTTTTTGTAATGCTGTAAAAAAAATAAAATATCTTCTCTCTTAGGGTTCGCACCGCCCATCGCACGATCTCCCTGTTAAATGGTAATAATATATATATTTATTTTTAAATACATAAAATAATTTTGTTTGAATATATTAACAGAGCATATGTATTATTTTCTGTGAAGTTTTAAAATGGAATTTCTTTACTTGAAGCAATCTAAATCTTAGCAAGATTTAGGTACAATGACTTTGTTCACATATATATTATTTAATAAATCAAACTTTTTAAATACTACATGTTATTACTATGTTTATTTTTACAAAATCTTTTCTCTTCTCTCTCATATTAAATATAAATTCTATTTTTAATATTTCATTTTTTTGAACAACCAACTAAATAACGCCAGTTACTCCATTATGATTTAAAAGAATTAATACCGTCAAAAATATGTTAATTTGTTTAATATAAAATATATTGTATTAGTTATTAATATTAGATTTTTATAAGTAACCAATATGAAACGGGTGGGTTTTTTTAACGGGTTAAAGTATCAAATATTGTTCATGTCAAAACAGTTTAAGATTAGAATGAGTTTTGGTCCATAAACTGATTTAAAAAAGTAGTAATTTACAACTAAGTTTTGATATAGAAAATAACAAAGAAATAGTTAATTTATGAATTTTCTAACAACTTTTTATTTCCAAATTGCATAATGTGTAATTTTTTTACCGTATAATATATCTTTATATATGTTATACATTTTTTTTGTATTTCACATTATGTTATTATTTAAAAAATTACTTAACCCGTGCGCTACATGGGTAATTAACTAACCTAGTACTACTATATTTTAATACATATTTTTCATCATTTGTAGTTAAATTTGGTGGTTTTAATAAAAATGAAACATATGTATGTGGTTTGTCATTCAATGTTAAACTTTACTTTCTTGATGATGTTTATATACATACATATGTGAAATTACATTTATATGTATATTATATGTTAGAAGCTGTGTAATGAAAATTTGATTATTGTAATTATTTATTTTCTAAAGTTTAATTTTTATTTAACTTATAAGGCTGAGGGGTGTGGGGCGCTAACCTGGGCGCGAGAGCCCCTCCGCTCGCGCCCCCAGGCGCTAATCCCACACCACCGGGGCGCGAACCGGGGCGCGAGCGCGAGCCCCCAGGCAGGCGTGAGTGTGGTCGCGGGAGAAGAGAGAGAAAGAGCCGTTGAGCTCGCCCAAAAGAGCCGTTGGAGCTCCGAATTTTTTTTAAAAAAAACCTTAAAACCTCTATATAATACCCCAAATTACTCCCATTTCAACCATATCAAAACACAATTTCACCTTACAAACTCTTATATAATATCCCAAACTCCTATATAATACCCAAAAATGTCTGGAAATTGGTACCCAAACCTAGATTCAGATTATATTGACGACGATTTATGGTCGTCACCAGACCAACCAATGTTTTATTTGGGGCCGCAAGAAACATCCGGCTTTCAACCATCCAACATACAACCGTCTCCTAACTTTGTTGTTCCAGAGACACAAGAATCACACGGTGATGCTACGGGAGCAAGAAGACGCGTCCACCGGAAAAAACAACTTGCAACGGACGGGCCGGGACCGGCTTCGACTCCGAGGACGAAACGGAAAACCACTCCGTGGTCATCGGATGAGAAGGAAGCCTTGTGTCGGGCTTGGATAGTCATTTCTGAGGATCGGCGTTGCGGTAATTGTGACATCTGCCCCGATCCGACCCGACCCAGGTACCCGTTTCTCTGACCCGATCTCTTTCTGTTATGACTTTATATTTATTTATATATAATTTACTTAATAATAATAATATATTTTCCTTCCCGCCGTCCCGTCCCTCTTCCTTCTTCCTCTTTTCTTTCCGCCTTCTTTTCTCCTGTCGCCGTCCCGCCCTAGTCTTGAACCCCTTTAACTCCTTGTCCTTTGTTTCTTCCCGCCCAAGGTTGTCTGCGCAGTTCCACGCGCCAGACTCCTTACAAGGAAGCCTGCGTGAAGACCACCTGTTACTGCGATACGCGAGACGAACTGTCCCCGCAGCGCGCTAAGGATTTTAGTTCTTCCCGCGGCGCGCTATGGATACCGTTCTTCCCGCGACGCGCTAAGGAATATAGTTCTTCTCGCGACGCGCTTAGAATTGAAGTTCTTCCCGCGGCGCGCTTAGAAATGTAGTTCTTCCCTCGACGCGTTAAGGTTGGTTCTGTCTGCCTTCGCGCTCGCGCACTCTTGACCTTCTGTGTCTGCTTTCGCGCTCAAGCTTTCTCGCGCTATGTCTTGAGTCTTTTCTTCTGTTTAATCCAGCCGTTTACTTTTGTGTTGTCTTATCTTCTGTGTTGTTGACCTGACCTATCTTATGTCTGAAAAGCCACTTTTGGCGCAGCATGCGCACCAACCCCATTGGTTGACAGAAAAAGTGACTGACATTATCTTTTGAGATCTGCTTTTCCATGCTTGACCAATACCTTTATCTGACCCGCCCATGCCTGTTTACTGTTACCTGTCAGCTTTTCCTTTGCCCCCTGCAGCTGCCATATCTTTTGATATCTTTTGCTTTTGGAATCTTTTACTTTTTGGAGATCTTTTCCTCTTTTCTAGGGATTGTGTTCCCTAGGGTTTCTCTATAAATAATAATCTTATTTTTCCTAACACATCACACACAAACACTTAATTTAACCTCCTCCTTGCTCTCTCTGCCGTCTTCCTCCCTGTTCTGCCCTGCTTTTCCGGTAATATATATTATATATAATAATTTACTTATTAATTATGCTAACTTATAATCAAGACTAAAAACCAATCATTAAAACAATAATCTTTAAATATAGGTTAACTTTGCTTGCTAAGAGTTTGGTTCTTGCTTTGTCTTTCTTCACACCGATTATCAAGTGAGTAATCTCGTACCTAATCCCTTTTTGCTTTTAATGTTTTGGGATGTTCATGTGTTCATACAAACTTAGAGTCTTAAACTGTTTATGAACTTTAGTCGCGCAGTATCCCATGTGTTGAGGACGTAGACTTGGCTGTTTATTTGTATGTGTGGATCATTAACCGTCTTGTCGGTCTATTCCGCAGTTCTCATGGTACCATTAGATGAACACGGGAGAACTATCGTTTATGATTTTCTCTTTTGTTTACACTTGCACAGTCTTTCTTGTTTGTGAGCTCAATTGCGAGCACTGGCAGTCTATGAGTATGAATCTTAGAGTTGGTCCCGATCGGATTACACCCTTGTTGAAAACCAGACATACACATGTTGCGCGCAGATTTATTGTTATCTATGTATTGTATTAAACTTGATTTCTCACCAACACGCAAGTGTTTGACGTTTATTTTAACACATGTTCAGGTTTGCAGTAGCTGTTTTGGAGCTTGAGGACACGTAGGAAGTTCTTTATTTCGGACCTAGATTAAAATGTATCAAGACAAGTTATTGCTGTTCGAATATTATGATTTATAATATATTGATTTATGATGATTTATGTTATCTTGTGTTTACTTTGCGCGTGCGCGAATGAATATATTTATTAAATATTGACACCCAATAGTGTCACGAGTAATGAAACAATATGTGGCGCCCCGATGTATAATCCGCCTTTGGTCGGGGTGTTACACAAATGTTAGGGAGACGTTCTATACGCTCGTTAGGAGTACAGAGCGAAATGCCGATATGATTTCGGGTCGGTGGTCCGAAATCAGAAAATTTGTCGGCTTGTTTACTAATCTTTTCAACAGGAACGCCGGTCGTATGAGACCAAGTGGCAGTGATGATTTGGCGGTTTACAATTTCACTGTCGAAGAGTGGAGGCATGAGTGTTTGCGGAGGTATGGGATGGTGAAGACGTGGGACGATTTAAAGTTGTGGGAGAGGTTGAAAAGGTGTTCCAAGTGGGTTGAGCTGGTGGCGCCGGACCTTGATGCGGAAGTAGGGCCGAAACGGACTAAAACTAGTTCGTCTGGAGCGTATAGCACTTCCGCCTGGTCGGATTGCCGCGTTGGATTCGACCTAAACATTGCGGGGGAGGAAACGTCTTCACCGTCGAGGAGGCGGCCATTGGGAAGGGACGCCAAGGGGAAAAAACCGGCTGAGGGGGGAGCCGTAAACATCGTCGATCTTGTTGAATCCCTCAATAAATTCAACAAAACCATGGAGGTGGTCTCTAATGACAAAAAGGAAAAAAGTCGAATGAGAGATTTGGACTTCCTTACAAGAGACTTCAGTAACCAAAATCCGGTCGATCAAATGCTGATGGAAAAGCAAAAGGAACGTATCCGAAAGAGGTTGATCGAAGAAGACCAAGCCGAAGAATAAGAATAATGTTTTTTTAGTACTTTAATTTTTATTTTATTTTTAGATATTAATGTGTTTTTTTTAATGTATGTTTTTTTTAATAATTTATGAGTTTTTTTAATAATACGTTTTTTGAATATATTTATAAAAAAATAAAAAAATAAGTTATACGTGTGCATGTGCATATGTGGTGTTGTCATATAAGTTGCTCTCATCAGCTGGCGTAGGTTTTCTAATTTGTTTTATTATTGTTTTTGTTATTGGATTTAAATAATCTCAACTTTCATCATTTGATAAATATCACTCTCAGTTAATAAATTGTTACATTTCATCCTTAACTTTAAAGTTTATTTGTTTTTGTCACTATTTCACTTGCTGAACACTAACGACGTTAGTGTTCATGCTAACGTGGATGTTTTTTATTTATTGAGTTGGCATGCTTATATGTTATATGTGGGTCCCACATAGCCACTTCATCATTTTCTTTATCAAATTAACCATAGTCACCTCCAACACCATCCATCAACCTACACCACCACCATCACTTTAGAGGAGATCATAACTTAAATATTCATTTCTTTTCTTCATCTCTCTGCTAATAACATATACACCCATCTTCATCTTCCTCATCGCATACCTCCACAAATACTCGAGTGATTCTTGGGCTTAAAGTGCTTAGTTTTTCAAGGCGAATAAAACCCATCAATTAGTATCCTTAACCCCCCCCCCCCCCACCGATTTTAAGATTTCGTAATCTTGGGTTTCGATCGATTTTGGGTCTTTTCCCTCAATACCCAAAATTTGTCGAAACCCTATATTTCGATATCTTTATAATGAAAAGTTTTTGTAGGCTTGTATTGTAATAGTAGAGTGTATGTGTATTGTTTTGGTGTATATGGTGCTTAGCATCTTGCTAGGTGCTAACCTACGTTTTTCCTCAATTTTTTCAAGACCTAAAATCGGTTGAAACCCTATATTACGATATCCGAAAAATGGATTGGAAGTCGAGGAAAGTAATTTGTGGGTTTTGTTCTCCATGAAAAACTAAGCACTTTAAGCACAAGAATCACCCGAATCTATTGAATATTGATGAAGGTATGTGATGAGGAAGATGAAGATGAGGTATGTTATTGAAGTTATAACATGCCCTAAAGTGGTGGTGGTGGAGGTTGTTGGTGGTGGTGTAGGTTGGTGGGAGGTGATGGAGGTATGTGGCTATGGTTAATCGATGAGGAAGATGATGAGGAGGCTATGTGGGACCCACATATGACACATAAGCATGCCAATCAATAAAAAAAGGTCCACATGAGCATGAACGCTAACATCGTTAGTGTTCAGTTAGTGAGAGAGTGACAGAAACAAATAAGATGACAGTTTGGAGTGATGTGTAACAATTTGTTAGTTTGGAGTAGTATTGACTAAAGGGTAAAAATTGGGAATATTTAAATTCGATAACCCTTTTGTTTTCCAAAGTTGAGTCTTGAGTTTATAATTTCATTAGCTTTATCTATCTTTAGGCTGTGCTGAGAAGGGTAGGGATCAGACGCCATGGGCCACCTCACGCCATCAAACCACAACACCCTATAGCGCCATGGTCCCACCGACGCTATGGTGATATCGAGTATTGACGCTTTCACAATAAAGGTGGGGTGGGGTCTAACCCACTAACAACCAATCTTTTTTTCTCTTTGTTTTTTTTTTTAAATTTGTTTAATCCTTGACCTATAACACTTAAATTAATGGATGGCTATTTATTGTCACACTGTCTATGTGGTAGTGACGTTACGCAATAACCAACTCTTGGTACTTTCTCTAATTTGTTAGAGCATTCCCAGCCTATCTCCTAAAATTTCGTGAGAGAATTTTACAAATTTTAGGGTGGGGCTGTGAGTAAAGGAGAGAGATAAGTTGGTATTTTTTTTCTTTTGTAAATTTCGGAATAGTTTGTTCGCCCATATTTATTTTTTAATATTTATTGAAGTTGGTTGTGAGTAGAGAAGATGGAAACTGTAATAATAATGTATAAAATATGTACTTTCTCTGTCCCATTAAAAGTGTCAATATTTCTTTTTTTATTTGTCTCGTTACAAATGTACACTTTCAAAATTTATTAGCCAATTTCCTAATTTACCCTTAAATATACACAAATGAGCATTAATAAATAATATTGATGGACCCAATTTTCAATGGCATTATTGTCATTTAGTTAGCAAAAAAAATAATCATTTAATTTATCTTGAAATATGTTTTTTTTCAAACTATGACACTTAAAGAGGGACAAAAGAAATATTATTTAATTGAATATGAAAGAAAAATATAATATTTTTAGTGTAATTATTTACACTAGAATTCCTGTTTGTTAATTGTATTATTATTCAGTATGAAAAAACTTAACTATTTATTAATTAGCTTCATGAATCATGCATGCATTAGATTAAGCAAATCAAAATATTCTTGAGGTTGTTATGATCAAAGGAAAATTAAATTATTAAGAAGACTTATATTGATTCCAATAGTCAGACCAATTATTCAACTGACACGTATAGTGGACATATACGATGTACAAAAGACAAACCGTCTTTTAGGCTATGCGTAGTGGAGGGCTACAAATTGGGGCGTTTTACGACGTGTGACGCCCAGTCAGCAAGGGGTGAGAATTTGTTTTTGGGGTGTAATGGTGTAGGGGCTACAATAGTAATATAATAATAATATATATACACACATATATATTACACACACATATATATAATAATAATATATATATGCAAACAACACAGACATGGGGGCGAGAAGAACTCCCGCCCCCGCCCCTTCTCGCCTATTTATCGCCCAGGGGCGGTGTTCGCGCCCCTTCTCGCCCCATTTCGCCCAAACTCGAGCCCCACTGCACTCGGCCTTAGCACGTACTTTTCTTTTAGACAACATGGGCGGAAAAAATAGGTGATAAGTGACGATTTTTGTGAGGAACACCCCCTCCCCTAACTATATGTGGAGCGAAAAGAGGAGGGTGGGGCGACATGAATTTGTCGCCACGAGTTTTGTTTGGAAACATTATTATCTTATTATTATGTGTGATATATATATATATATATATATATATTATATAATGTGATGAGGTTACAACACCATTACACGTACCCATAAAACAAAAATTATCTCTTTACTGACTAGCAGCCACATGTCAGTTATCCCCCCCCCCTCCCCTTTCCCCTTGTAGCCCCCACTACACATAACATTAGCGATTGTGTTTTGGCACACAAAGGAGAAGTTCATAATTAAGTTACTGACAAGAAGATGTCGATTTCGATTGGACGACTGGTCAACGACGTCAAAGCGACTTCGTTTCTTTGGATTAAGCATAAGAGTTGAAGGTCGAGTTTGAATTGGGAAGATTAGTACATGGTTAACTTTGTTAATTTCCCCATTTAATTGTTGTTGTATAGTTTGTTTATGTTGTATCTTTTGTATTCTTTTTTATTGGGATCTTACAAGGAGCTTTTTCTTTTTTTATGAAATTGCCTTTAAAAAAAGTCGTTCTAATTGATGTCATAGACACTACCAATATGTTTGGATTGTGTGGCAAAACTCGTCGATTTTGATGAGTCCTTAGGATGTTTATGGGGACTCCTAATGAAAATCCCTTGTCACGGATTTGGATGGAGGAACAAATCTCATCAAAGGCATCGGTTCTGAACGTTAGAAATGTTGTGCTCATAAAAAAATTATCAAATCTCAAGTATTATAAACACGTTCGGACACAATAATTGTGACGGATCAAAAATAAATTCGTAAAACTTGTTGTGAGTAAATTAACAATATTGATAGCATGACATACTTTGTGTTCCTTTTTGCTGTCGCCAGTACCCTTTGCTCAAGAACGCGGCAAATCGAAGTCAAAGAAGAAATAATACTATTGTTTAAAGGGAAAATAGCACACAATATTATACTAATTTAATTGGCTGGCCATGAAATTCTTAACCGTATTTTTCAAGTATTAACCTAACTAATTTACTTATATTATTTTAATTAATATTGAGGATAACATGATTATGTTGTTAATTAGGAGGAATATTATGTACTAAACTAGGATTATCTTCTATTCCCACTCCACGACAAACTACAGGATTTAAAAGTCAATATACGTACGGTTTACCATAGCTAGTTTGCTTCTTTTATTTCATAAGTTTATCAAGCAAATGAAAAGTTTACTATTCACTTATTTGTTTTGCGACCCAAAATCTCCCCGTTGATATTAACTTAACGATAAAAAAGAAAAGTAACAATTGATCACTACATAGTTAAAAAAAATAGTTTCTCCCTCGTAGTCATTTTGTTCAAAACCATGTTATTGTGGTATTGCCAAATCACCCATTAACCTTCAAGTTTGTACGAAGCACATTGAACATAACACTAAAGGAACATCACTTCCTTTATTATCCAAGTTTGTACGAGTACAAAGACCATCCAACAACACCTGCCAAGCCATTAACCTTTCTAGGAATGTAATGGTTCCAAAAAGTCGGCATATCTTCCATCTGGAAGAACCTCCCGGTCAAAAGAGTTTCGAAGAGCCAAGTTGCATTTCCAAGAGCCACGCTAGCTTATCAACCATATGAACCTCTTGGAAAACACTAAGCAACTCCCGCGTAATCTCCTCGAAACTCTCATCAACATATGCAACTAGCCATCCTAAATCCTACGATCCTTAATGCAACAATCCTTCTCAGACTCACGAGCAAATAATCCTAGAATCTATCGTAAAGAGAAGATAGACCCACCCAAGAATCTTTCCATATCCGAGTTTTATCCCCATTTCCAATCTGCTTCTTCAACGAGAGAAGGGAATAGTACCCATATATCATGAAAGTTGGAAGAGATCGACATTAATTCACAATACGCTAGCACCCCCCCCCCCCCCCCCATTTATTTTATATCTAACTAACCCATCAAAAATCCATCACTCTAACCATGAATAGACTTTAGAAACCTTCATAAATAAACTATCAAGATTATGCACAAATCTCAAATGACATTTCTAAAGTAGAGCATAATTAAAACCATCCAGATTGCCTATCCCCAAGTCGCCTTAATTAAGTATTCTTTATAAGCAATGACCAATTTTTACTTCACGTAGCAATCTGCATGAATCCTCACCTCTTCCCCAAAATTATTTTGTCTCTTGGCCACAAACTGCTTTATAACCTAAACTCGCATAACAAACCATGACAAATGGTAAATCCCTAGGACACGAAGAATAGAAGTAATGAGAATCAATATTCTGAAACTTTTTGTTTGGTTAGGGTATAGTGAAAAAAACGTAAAAAGCTTTTTGTTTGGTTTGTTACCGAACGATCCTTGTAATTGTTATATTAGAAAAGTGTCTCTCTTTTTTTCTTTTCTTTTTTTTTGTTTTGCGAAAATTGTGATTGAAGATGTAATGGACCGTTTTCCAACTATGAAAGAAACAACTATAAAATGTATTTTTTACATATATATTTTTTAAATGACGTAGTATTTTATTAATTGTATGTTTTTCCAATGAAAATGTACTTTTGTTACGACATTGTCTTTATTATTTAGCTCGACCCGACGCTAAGGTCCTAGCGTCAGGCCGCATGAAAACAGAGCACTGAAAATACTGATACCATAGAATACCATAGAAAAAAAAGTTATAGATGCACTTAATTTTACCAAAGTATCTAATTTGAGTTTATGTATGAAGTCCATTATCTTCTCTTGCAAATTAACTAATTAACCCTATTAGTGTGTACCTAAGGACTCTAATATGTATTGTGCTTTGTTATAGCGTCTTATCTTGCTAGCTTTGCTTTCATATTTCACAGGTTGCAGTTTAAAATACAGTTAGTAGGCAAGTAGCTGTAGCTTTAATGGGGTACAATTAATAATTTTAGTTACATATGGAAGAAACCAGTTAGAAGTTAAGAACTGTGATCATAATTAGCTCTCAACGAAATCAGTTTCTTCTTAGAAGAATTAAATATTAACCCAAAAAAAAAGCCGACTGTTATTAAAAATAAGTAACCGCTGTTTAAAGAAGTAAAAGTCAACATACAATAAGTTTTTACCCGCAAATTTTGGCTTATAAAAAGTCAACACATAACTTTAAGAAAAGCTAAAAGGTCAACCACTATATGTTTACAATATACAAGTCAAACAAAACCTTTAGTCAATGCAATTAAAAATCCTTGTTGCCCGGTTTCTTTTCTGTATAACTTTCAGAAATAAAATAAAAAAAGGTTACTACATGGGAAAACTGAAATTTAAATAGTTGTGTTTAGAACTAGAAATCTAAATAAAACCCTAAATCAAACGTTAAACAAAAACCTTAGAAGACGGAAGAGATGAAAGGTCGTGGCCTCCGTTCAGTACAAATGCGATGAAAGAATAAAGTTTTTTTTAAATTACTAAGCTAGAAATGCAAATTGTTATTAGATGTCTAAATAAGTGCTAAAAGTTTTTTACATCTATCTATGTATATGTAATTAATAAAAATAATTACATAAACTCTAATGATATTGAAATAGTCGTGATGAGTTATCACAAAATTATTGGTTTTTGTCGTGTTGCTCGATCCAGTTAATTCCAACTTTGATAGGTTTTAATGTTTTCACGCCTATGAGAATATGTATATATATTCCATGCCCGGGAAAGAAAAAAGTATATAACAAAAACTAAAAGCTTGACTTTGGTCTCGTTATTCATTGGTTACTAACAACTCATTGTTTTGTTTGAAATAATTTTTGACTAAGTTACAATAATCAGTCGGTAAAACAAGTCAAACAAAACAAATGTCAACCCTTTCTAGAAGTATGGGATATATAATATTTTATATATCATAAGTCAACTTATTATACTTGAACAGATACATTTTGACCAATAAATTTTAGATTACAAGTTAAAGCTCAAACGCTGTGTTGACTTATTATTGTCAAACAAATTTTTAATGTTGCAATGTCAAAGGGTATTTGAAATCCCATTACCTTGTTATTCCAGCAAATTCTAACACATATTATGATCTTGTTGGGATTGGGTAGATCCCATTTTTCCAGTTAAATATGTATAAATGTATTACTATAAATTAGCATTTGACAACCTAGATATCTACCTAACACATTTTATGATCTTGCTGAGATAGTGAAGATCCATATTTTGGATTGAAAATATGTTTGGTAATCAGATGTCAAACTATGTGCTTACATTTGTTTATTGTTTCCGCGTGTGAACTGAAAGTAATTTAGTTACCAATTAAATTACATAAGTAACTTATGGTATGGATATGCCTGGAAACTGCTTATGCTGTTTTGGGGATCGAAGATCAAGCTCACGGCTCCTGAAGAATGCTCGGGCAGTTACTAAGTCAATATAAACACTCAGAATATTGTAGGAACATACAAGAAATGTTGATGTTGCGGTGGAATTATCAAACAATAAGTTTATCATATTCATTATAGTAATGTTTGGTGGAGATGTTATACGTTGGTTAAGTAAGATTAATAATTGTCATAATGTTATAAGACCTAAAGTTCCAAATCTTGAATCATATGACGAAAGATCAAGTGCTCGGGATGGACATCGGAACACACAAGTCTTAGTCTAATCCACATACTTGTGGAATGTGTTTAAGTTGATGTTTATATGTAACACGTTTGTAAAAGTAAAGACTCTTATGGTGTTTGCCAATTACCATTTTTATAATTAAATAAGTTTAAGGCTTGTTTGTGTAAGTTGTCGTATATCTTTCATAAAGAGTAAAAAGGTGATTACGTCCGTGGGAAACCTGAAATTTAAATAGTTGTGATAGAAAATAAAACTTAAAATTGAAACTCTAAATCAAACTTTAAACAAAAACCTTCTAAGACGGAATAGATGAAGGGTCATGGCCTCCGGCTCACTACATATTCTATGCTTGAGATGCATAAGTCGTGAGGGATTGTCGATTAATTGGGATGAAAGATATTCTGATGGGTGAGGACACTCAACGAAAAAGTGTTGGTGGTGGGTCATCTTTTGTGAGGATGATAACCTCAGTAGAGTTCAAATCCATTTTTAACATCCTCAAAGGTTTCATAAAATATATTACAAGTAAAACCCATAAATCACAATGAATGACATATTTTTCATCATCATTATCATCATCATCATCGTACTCAGTATATCCCACCAATAGCAAAGCTATGGTAGGGTCTGAGAATGTTAAAATGTAGACAGTCTTACCTCTACCCCATAAGGATAGAGATGCTGCTTCCGGTGAGACCCCCGGCTCGATGAATGACATATATTTATGACACCAAATTTTAATAAACATTACCTCCCCTTAAAAGTGTTATATAATCAGTTACTCTTTAAATGATCGCTCAAACCAAACAACAATTATAACTTTCAAGGAACAATCAACAATTAAGTTGAGCTCACAAGCACAAATAGCGGCTTGTCACCTAGACGTTCCTGACCCTGTAAATAATGATCCAGTAGCATCCGATTAAAGTTGTAACATACAAAGTTAGATGTATTAACCAATGACCTAGAGAATAAAAAGAAAGGTCGTACCTTCAAATCACGTAATTCAACGACACAAGCACACTCGACTATATTCGCCCCGACTCGCTCTGCAATATAAACAAGACAAAGAAAGAATCAATATATATATATATATGTATTATCAGTATTGTGTATTTATTGATGATTCAAACTTACCAAGTAGCTTGATTGCAGCTGCCAAGGTTCCGCCAGTAGCTATTAAATCATCTATTATGAGTGCACGTTCACCAGCCTGTACGGCTCCAACATGCATTTCCATAAGACTGAGGGGTGTGGGGGCTTCAAAGGGGGCGCTAGAGCCCCTCCGCTCGCGCCCCCAGGCGCTAGTACCACACCAAATGGGCGCTAGAGGGGGCGCTACCGAGGCGCAAACACCACCCGTGAGCATGGTAGCGGGAGAAGAGAGAGAGGATGTGGGGCGCCAGAAGGGCGCTACCCACACCAGGGGCCAGGGGCTCCAACACCCCCCTTATCCAGTTTCTCTCTCTGCCACACGTCATAATATTATTGGTCCCGCTCTGCTGAAGCCCCCACTAGAGCCCCCACACCCCTTAGTCTAATGTCGGTCTCGTACTCCAAGGAATATTCTTCTGATATAACAGCTCCTGAGGGGACAATTAAGGATCATGGCTTAGTGGCTTACTATAACACTTTACAAGACTTGCTATTATATATAATGGAAGAGAAAGAGAGGCGGTTTTAGGTTACGCAACCACATTAGATAATAACTTTAGCAAAATTGATTTGTTTACTTTTGACATTTCAATTAGAAATATGATATGTTTGAACCTAAACCCATTTAACCCCGTTACCCAGCCTGACTGCCCTCATCTAATCACTCTCGATATAAACACATAATTTTATACAAAGTGTGAGTAGGGCTGCTAAACGGGTCGTCGCAGTTTGGCGGTTGAACCTGAACATGACACGAGCACTAAAGTGTCACACACATGAACCTAAACACGGCACGTTTAAGATGAAAAAAAATATATATATTCAACTTTTTTGCATATTAACACTTCATACTTGTCTTTGATTTTTTTTAGCATTTACTTTTAATCTTTAAAATAATAGCATAAAAAATACCCAAACAGTTTATAGAACACATTTTAAAAGAATAAATAAAAGGTTTAAAAAGGTCAATCCGTGAATTCATTGGGATGACACGAACACGGCCCACTTAGCTAAGCATGTTTGACCCGAAACTAACACGTTAGAGTAAACCCAACTGCCCAAACCCAAGAATTTTGTGTTATGTTCGAGTCTAAGCAAACGAGGAAGAGGCTACACACCTGAGTACTGGTGAATAATATAAGATGCAATTAGCCAACTACAAGTCAGCAACGAAGAAAGAGGGATTTTGTAACATAGCATTAACAATAACCTTAATCACCCAAATAACACAGCCTTTAAACTACAGCCAACCTTGTTGCCAGCCGATTCTGAGTAAACCGTGTTTAAGTTGCTAGATATATTTGTACAGTGTTAATACCAGATATTGGGTAATAACCGATAGAACTAATTTTAGCAATCACTTGCGCAATATTATAATGCCATATGTAGACCAAAGGTACAGCAAGACACAAAATCATTTGAAGTATAAGAAGTCAAAGACGCACCAGGTAAGTTGTTAGGTTTTCTATAGGAACAAATTTAGCACCAATGGATAATGCAATTGGAGGACCAAATATGAACCCTCTTGCTTCAATACCTGCATTAGGACACCAAATGCACCGAGAATTATAAGTTTATCAGTGATTTGTCATCAGCAGATTAGAAAGTCAACTAGAAATGTCAAACAACATACTAATATAGATAACTTTTTTCTATCTTTACCAATGACCCTTTGGTTATATAATCCCTAAAATGGGTTGATTTGAGTAACATTGGTTTGCTAAATGTGTTGATTTGGGTCTACCCAGATTATTATACAACGGTTACTATTATGAAACTTGCTAACTTAGAACGGGTCCAAATAGGCCAACACGACCACGATGTCACCACTAGCCGCCATAAAAACGATATAGATATAACACGTTAGACTTTTCCCAATTTCATGAGGCGTGACTTTTCCCAATTTCATGAAGCATGACTTTTCCCAATTTACATAGAGTTCCTTGTGATATTTCACAGTTCGTGTCTGTTGAGAATTGAAATATAAAGAATAAAGAATTGTAGTTGAACTGGTTGTATATTTTTTTGAGATATTTTGCATAGAAGACAAACAATACAATAAATAGGAAAAAGTTGTTGAGCTAAACAAGGTAATACAATTAGTGTTTTATGGCTGGAGATTCTTAACGGCTCAATGATCAATTGTGGGCTGACATGATCTCTTAATTAGGAAATGATGAAATATTGTCAATCCTCTTATTTTTCTTAATGAAATATTTTTATTTTCTAACACTACCCCCTCAAGTTGAGTAGTGGGATCTCCGATATTCAACTTGGCAAGACAATTGCTGAAGATTTTTCCATTGACAGCCTTTGTTAATATATCTGCTAACTGGTCTTCTGATCGAACGAAAGGTAGCTCTATAATTTTTGTTTCAAGTTTTTCTTTGATGAAATTTCTTTCAACTTCCACATGCTTTGTATGATCATGTTGAACAGGATTTTCTGATATTTGTATTGCAGCCTTGTTATCACACATGATCCTACTGGCTTCAGTTTGAGGAAACCCGATCTCTGTCAAAAGTTTTCGTATCCATAGTACTTCCGCCAGGCCTTGTTCAATACCTCGAAACTCAGCTTCGGCGCTGGATAATGCTACCATCTTCTGTTTTTTGCTTCTCCATGTAACTAAGTTTCCTCCAACTAAGGTAAAGTATCCTGATGTTGATCTTCGATCATCTTCATCTCCAGCCCAATCTGCATCAGTATACAGTTGGATCTTTAGATGTTTGTTTGGTTGAAATAGGACTCCATAACCTGTTGTTCCCTTGAGGTATCTAATAATCCTCCATACTGCTTCCATGTGAGTTACTTGTGGTCGGTGCATGAACTTACTGACCACCCCAACCGCATATGCAATATCTGGACGGGTATGCGAGAGGTATATCAGTTTTCCTACCAGGCGCTGGTATTCCCCTTTGTCTGTCAATTTTGTTTCTTCTTCCATATGGAGTTTGTAGTTTACTACCATTGGGGTGTCGGCAGGTTTGCAATCAATCATTCCTGTCTCTGCAAGAAGATCAAGAATATATTTCTTTTGACATATAAAGATACCCTTTTTAGACCTTAGTACTTCAATTCCAAGGAAGTACTTTAGTCTTCCCAAGTCCTTCATCTCGAACTCTTTAAACAAATTTATCTTTAATTTCTTCATTTCTTCCTCGTCGTTTCCTGTAATGATCATGTCATCAACATATATAATTAAACAAGTTACAAATTTACCTCTTTGTTTAAGAAACAACGTATGATCAGAGTTGCTTTGTCGAAACCCATATCTCTTCATTGCAAGAGTAAATCGGCCGAACCAAGCTCGAGGAGATTGTTTAAGTCCGTATAGAGATTTTTTCAGCCGACATACTTCCTTTGTCTTGAACCGTGTATCCGGGAGGAGCATTCATATAAACTTCCTCCTTTAATTCTCCATGTAGGAAGGCATTCTTAACATCAAATTGTTGAAGAGGCCATCCTTCATTTGCGGCGATAGAAAAAAGAACACGGATAGTGTTAATCTTAGCTACGGGAGAGAATGTCTCGGAGTAATCAATCCCATATGTTTGGCTATAGCCCTTAGCTACTAGTTGTGCTCTATATCTTTCAATGCTTCCATCTGGTTTACGTTTAATTGTGAAGACCCATCTACATCCCACCGATTTCTTTCCTTTTGGAAGTTCACATTTCTCCCATGTGTCACTCTTCGCTAGTGCTTCCATCTCCTTATCCATAGCGTTCTTCCAATTCTTTGAATATAGGGCTTCTTCTTCAGATATTGGAATTTGTTCAGCGTATAAAGAGGTAGTAAAGGCTCTAGCTTCTTTGGATAGATTTCCCTCGGCTATATTTGCTATGGGATACCTAGAGGATCTACTATTTTTTTCTGGGGAGTATCGTTTAGCTGGGATTCCTCGGTTAACCCTTGGTGGGAGAACATATCTCTCGGCAGTTTCTTCTTGCATTGTTTCGTGTTCTTGTTCCTCCTGCATACTTTGTTCTATTTCTATCTCACAATTATCAGATATATCAATGTTATCAGTATCAGTATTATCAATATTATGAGTTACTACCTTTTGTACATCTTCATGCGTTTGAGAATTACTTACCTCCGTTGTTAGGTTGGGAAGATTTTGGTTTCGAACGCCGATTGTTGGTTCATCAGATTGTTGTGAAGTAAGTAACTCTTCTTGGGTACTATGATCTACTTCAGGTGATGGTTGGGTACTATGATTGACTTCTTCTGACGATGAAGCCCATTTTGGAACCCATTTTAGCCAACTCAAGGTGTCATTATCTTTTTTCGTCCCCTGACCATTGTGTTGGGATATGTAGAAAAATTCGGTTTCAAAGAAGTCACAGTTCATGGTAGTATACATATGACGTCTTTTTGGGCTATAACATCGATATCCTTTTTGGTTGACACCATAGCCCACAAAAACACATTTTTCCGCACAAGGGTCAAGCTTGGTTCGATTTGTTTTGGGTATGTGGACAAAGACAGAGCATCCAAATACTCGTGGTTGTAACGTAAGTTCTGGTGGGAGTTTGGTAAATTCAGAAAGTGTTTGAAGAGGGATTTTAAGTCAAGGGCTTTGGTTGGCAGCCGATTGAGAAGATAAGTGGCAGTGGCGAAAGCGTCAGGCCAAAACGACTTCGGGGTTTGAGATTCAATTAGAAGAGCCCGTGTTATTTCTAATAGAATGCGGTTTTTTCTTTCAACGGTCCCATTTTGTTCGGGGGTGTGAGAACATGACGTTTGGTGAATTATTCCTTTTGCTTGACAAAATTGTGTCATTGAGGTGTTAACAAATTCACCCCCATTATCGGACCGCAGAACTTGGATGTTGGTTTTAAATTGTGTTTGAATCATTGTATAAAAATTAGTAAATTTTTCAAAAACCTCATTTTTATGTTTTAGAAAATAGATCCATGTCATACGAGTACAATCATCAACGAAAAGAACAAAAAACCACGAAAATTTTGTCCCCCAATAACTTCGGCAGGTCCCCATACGTCCGAATGGATTAGGGAAAAAGGAAAGTTAACTTTTGTGTTATTTGGTATAAAAGTATGCCCATGACTTTTAGCCAAAACACAAGTTTCACAATTTAATGTTGCATTTAAAGGAAATAATTTTGGAAATAAAATATGTAAATAATCTATGGATGGGTGTCCCAATCGTCTATGCCATAACCAAGCTTCTCGATCTGTAGTCCCATGGGCAAGCATCACAATACCATGTTGAGTCACTTCGTCTACATAATATAATCCTTGACGTTCAGTGCCAAGCCCAATAATCATTCCTGTCCTAATGTCTTGTAAAATACAAAATGTCGGATGCATTAGTACTGAACAATTTAATTCTTTTGTTACATGACTAATAGATAATAGCTTATGTGACAAAGACGGGACATAAAGGCAATTTGAAAGTTTTAAACTTGGAGAAATTTCAATAGTCCCCCCTCCTTTTACGGGAACTACCCCCCCCCCCCCCTTTGCGGTTTTAATATGGTTAATTATGGATTGAGATTTTGAAATTATGTCGGATAGTTCAAAAGTCATCGTGTCAGTAGCACCACAATCAAATATTCATTGTTTTTCTGAATTTTCACTCGTTTCAACCAAATTTGCTTGTCCAACAAATTCTAAGATCCCCTCTTTCCTTATAGACCCCTGAATATTTTTATTTCCCTCAATACTTTTATTTGTTTCTTTTCCGTAAAAAACATGATCTTCAGGGGCTTGGGCTTTATTTAAGGCAATTGAGCCATGTTGGGTTTCTTTATACACACTTTGCCCAGTATCATATTTAATAAATTCCCCATGAGGTTTATTTAAACTTTTTAATATTATAGGGTGTAGAAAATTAGAGTTTAAAAAGCAAGGGTTTGTGGTAAAGTCCTCAAACCCGTTACCTCCTTTTGCCACAACACCATCTTCTGCAACTCCATCTCCGGCCAATGCAACCCCCCTAAATCTGCCGCCACTCCGCCCTTCGATATTATGGTGGTTGGCGCCACTGCTATTGGTGGTTTTCGGACTGTTGTCTACAACCTCCGCACTCATATCCTTGGCTTTTGAACGATGTATTTGATTGACGGTGAGATTCTCTACACGCAACCGAATTTGATTGACGAAAGCCTGATGAGATGGATCCGGTAATACAGATTTGAGTTTTTAGAGATCGGATAACATCCGTTTCAGTTCCGCCTCCATTGCTAGATACCCAAATCCTTCGGATTCAATAGATCCGTTGGCAGGCAAGCCTACTGCCACACTGTTTAAAGAGGTCAAGTTGTCTGTGGTAGCTCCGATGATAACATGATGTGCTACCTCTTTCCGTACGGCTGCACAAACGCCCTCAGCCGAGAGTAGCGGATCCGATTTGGCGGAGTTTTGGCTATTTTGTTTGAGGTTGTTTGTCAAGTTATCGGATATATTCTGTTTTTTGGTATGATTTTGATTGTTAAGGCTGGGTTTTTTGGAGATTTATGACCTGTAAAACAAGATCATCATTGCTTGTTTTTTTCGGCCGTGGTTTTATATCTGTTTTTTTCTGAAAGATTTGAAAGAAAAGGGTGAATGATGAGAGCAGTATTGAGCAGGTTCAATCCAAGAAACACTGCTTTGATACCTTGTTGAGAATTGAAATATAAAGAATAAAGAATTGTAGTTGAAGAGTAAACTGGTTGTATATTTTTTTGAGATATTTTGCATAGAAGACAAACAATACAATAAATAGGAAAAAGTTGTTGAGCTAAACAAGGTAATACAATTAGTGTTTTATGGCTGGAGATTCTTAACGGCTCAATGATCAATTGTGGGCTGACATGATCTCTAATTAGGAAATGATGAAATATTGTCAATCCTTTTATTTTTTTTTAATGAAATATTTTTATTTTCTAACAGTGTCTAGCCGCCATATAAAATATACAGTGGGCCAAAACTATGTCCAAGAACTTATTTAGATAGAACATGCGAATAACAGTCTAAACATCATAAAAACCATTCCTTTAGAAACATCATGTCATACTAAATCATGTCTAAAGTACTCTGTTTCTTCATCAAGGTTGTCTCAATTGACAAAAACAATCATATATATTGATATCCCCAAAGGTAGTTCCGGCTTGCAAAGAAGTGTATACATTAGCAATTAAGCTACCAAACAAATACTTCAAAAGCACATAAATCATACAACAGGCATTGAACAAATATTATGTTTCATTTGTTCTAAGAATTATGATGAACATAAACAAATTCACTGATTCAGACTTTTTGCAATAATATTCTTGTTTCAACAACACTATATCCATGGTTGTAAAAAGCGCGCCTAGGCACTGGTTAATCGTTGGTCGGTACCCGCACTGACTAGTAGCTGATTATTCACTAGTTTATCAAAGTGTCAAACTTGAAAAAA